>NC_091171.1:48484361-48526861 GCF_040958095.1 Procambarus clarkii
CCTAACAGTGCCTACGGATAGGTCAGGTGTAGTGCTGAGTGCCCCGCCTCCTGGCATTGTTTTACCTTTTGCTTTATAATTGAAGTATTTTGACGTTCAAATTCTTTGTCAAATCTGTCCATAAAGTTGTGGATGGAGGTGGCTCCCACAGCTTCATCCTTCGGTGCATTCCACCCGTTAACCGCCCGTACAGGGCTCGAATATTTCCTTCGGCTCATTTGCGTTTCCAGTTTCCACCTGTGTCCTCGTGTCCTGCTTTCTCTCAATTGGAAAGAGTTATCCTAGTCCACCTTATCTATTACCCTCAGTATCTTGTACGTTGTGATCATATCTCTTCTATTCCTTCTACTATCTAAGGTTGTGAGAGTTGTTTCCATTAGATAATTCTCGTAACCTAACTCTCTTAGCTCTGGCATCAGCATTGTTGCAAACCTTTCTACTTTTAGATTTGGGGTTTTTGTTTCTCAAGGTGCGGATTCCATGCCGGGGCTGCGTATTCCAGTTTTGGTCAAAGAATTGTTGTGTAGATTGCTGGTGGTGGTGGTGGTGGTGGTGGTGGTGGTGGTGGTGGTGGTGGTGATGGTGATGGTGGTGGTGGTGGTGATGGTGGTGGTGGTGGTTGTGATGGAGGTGATGTTGGTGGTGACGATGGTACTAGATAGGGCCTTTCACAACCCGTAATACCAGTCGCATCTCCGCATGAAATCCTTATACCAGATTGTGGTCTCGTGGACACACACACACACACACACTGTAGGAGCCGGTGGCCGAGCGGACAGCATGCTGGACACGTGATCCTGTGGTCCCGGGTTCGATCCCGGGCGTCGGCGAGACACGATGAGCAGAGTTTCTTTCACTCTATGCCCCTGTTACCTAGCAGTAAATAGGTACCTGGGAGTTAATCAGCTGTCACGGGCTGCTTCCTGGTGTGTGTGTGGTGTGAAGAAAAAAAAAGTAGTAGTAGTAGAAACAGTTGATTGACAGTTAAGAGGCGGGCCGAAAGAGCACAGCTCAACCCCCGCAAGCACAACTTGGTGAATACAACTAGGTGAATACACACACATACACACCTGCTGCAGATAGACTTATCCCGGTCCTAAAGAAGAAAAGCGAAAAGCAACAGAAGAATCCATGGTTCAACCAGGAATGCAAGGTAGCGAAGCAACTGAGTAAAAGAATATTTAGAAACTAAATAGACAGAGCTACAGGAGGACCTGGAAAGGCTGGAGGAATAGTCTAGAAAATGGCTACTAAAGTTCAACTCAGGAAAGTGCAAAGTAATGAAATTAGGCGAAGGGAGAAGAAGGCTGAACTCAAGGTACCATCTGGGAGGTGATATCCTACAAGAATCAACTAGAGAGAAAGATCTGGGGGTTGATATCACACCGAACCCCAGAGGCCAACATCAAAAGGATATCATCAGCGGCATATGCTAGACTGGCCAACATAAAAACTGCCTTTAGAAACTTGTGTAAGGAATCATTCAGGACCCTGTATACCACTTATGTCAGAGCAATCCTGGAATATGCAGCTCCAGCCTGGAGTCCATACTTAGTTAAACACAAGACAAAGTTAGAGAAGATTCAGCGGTATGCCACCAGACTCGTTCCGGAACTGAGAAGCATGAGCTACGAGGAAAGGCTAAAGGAACTGAAACTCACGACCCTGAAAAACAGAAGAGTAAGGGGGGACATGATAACCACCTACAAAATTCTCAGCGAAATTGACAAGGTGGACAAAGACAAACTCTTTAGCACGGGTGGAACTCGAACAAGGGGACACAGATGGAAACTTAGTACCCAGATGAGCCACAGAGACGTTAGAAAGAACTTTTTCAGTGTCAGAGTAGTTAGTAAATGGAATGCATTAGGAAGGATTAGGAAGCATTATAATGCATTAGGAATGCATTATACACACACACACAATGCATGCATTGTGTGTGTACTCACCTATATGTACTCACCTATATGTGCTTGCAGGATCGAGCATTGACTCTTGGATCCCGCCTTTCTAGCTATCGGTTGTTTACAGCAATGACTCCTGTCCCATTTCCCTATCATACCTAGTTTTAAAAGTATGAATAGTATTTGCTTCCACAACCTGTTCCCCAAGTGCATTCCATTTTTCCACTACTCTCACGCTAAAAGAAAACTTCCTAACATCTCTGTGACTCATCTGAGTTTCCAGTTTCCACCCATGTCCCCTCGTTCTGTTATTATTACGTGTGAACATTTCATCTATTTCCACTTTGTCAATTCCCCTGAGTATTTTATATGTCCCTATCATATCTCCTCTCTCCCTTCTTTTCTCTAGTGTCGTAAGGTTCAGTTCCTTCAGCCGCTCTTCATATCCCATCCCTCGTAGCTCTGGGACAAGCCTCGTCGCAAACCTCTGAACCTTCTCCAGTTTCTTTATGTGTTTCTTCAGGTGGGGGCTCCATGATGGCGCGGCATACTCTAAGACGGGTCTCACGTAGGCAGTGTAAAGCGCCCTAAAAGCTTCCTCATTTAGGTTTCTGAATGAAGTTCTAATTTTCGCCAGTGTAGAGTACGCTGCTGTCGTTATCCTATTTATATGTGCCTCAGGAGTTAGATTAGGTGTCACATCCACTCCCAGGTCTCTTTCTCGAATCGTTACTGGTAGGCTGTTCCCCTTCATTGTGTACTGTCCCTTTGGTCTCCTGTCACCTGATCCCATTTCCATAACTTTACATTTACTGGTGTTAAACTCCAGTAGCCATTTCCCTGACCATCTCTGCAGCCTGTTTAAGTCCTCTTGGAGGATCCTACAATCCTCGTCTGTCACAACTCTTCTCATTAATTTTGCGTCATCTGCAAACATTGACATGTATGATTCCACTCCTGTAAACATATCATTTACGTAAATTAGAAAGAGGATTGGTCCCAGCACCGATCCTTGAGGTACTCCACTTGTTACTGTTCGCCAGTCCGACTTTTCGCCCCTTACCATTACCCTCTGGCTCCTTCCTGTTAGGTAGTTCTTCACCCATACTAGGGCCTTTCCGCTTACTCCTGCCTGCCTCTCAAGTTTGTATAGCAGTCTCATGTGCGGTACCGTATCAAAGGCCTTTTGGCAGTCAAGAAATATGCAGTCTGCCCAGCCTTCTCTGTCCTGCCTTATCCTTGTTACTTTATCATAGAATTCTAAAAGGTTTGTTAGGCATGATTTCCCTGTCCAGAACCCATGTTGGTGCTTGTTTACAAACCCAATGCTCTCCAGGTGCTCAACAAGTCTTAGCCTAATTATTCTTTCAAGAATTTTGCAGGGGATGCTTGTCAGTGATACGGGTCTGTAGTTAAGTGCCTCCTCCCTATCACCCTTTTTGAAAATCGGTACGACATTTGCCTCCTTCCAGCAACTGGGCAATTCTCCCGACATAAGTGACTCATTAAAGATCATTGCCAGAGGCACGCTGAGAGCCTGCGCTGCCTCTTTGAGTATCCACGGTGATACTTTGTCTGGTCCAACAGCTTTATTTGCATCCAGTGTTGTCAACTGTTTCATTACATCCTCTGCTGTCACCTCTATATCCGATAGTCTTTCATCTTGGGTAATCTCTTCTAACAATGGAAGCTGCTCAGGCTCGGTTGTGAACACTCCATGGAATTTTGCATTCAGTACCTCGCAGATTTCCTTGTCGCTTTCTGTATATGCCCCTTCTGTTTTCCTCAGTCTTGTCACTTGGTCATTTACCGACATCTTCCTTCTTATATGGCTATGTAGTAATTTTGGTTGCTTTTTCGCTTTGACTGCAATATCGTTCTCATAATTCCTTTCCGACACTCGTCTTATGTTAATGTAATCATTCCTAGCTCTGTTACATCTAATCCTGTTGTCCTCTGTCCTTTGTCTTCTGTACTTCCTCCACTCCCTCCTGCTTCTCACCTTTGCTTCCTGACACTGTCTATTAAACCATGGGTTATTATATTCCCTCCTGCTTTTTTCCTTTATTGTTGGAATAAATCTATCTTCAGCCTCCTTGCATTTCAATATGACTTGGTTCATCATACCTTGCACTGTTTTTCCTCTAAGTTCTTCCTCCCACTGCACTTCTCCCAGGTAGTCCCTTATCCTTCTGTAGTCCCCTTTTCTGTAATCAAGTCTCCTTTCCCGGACCTCTTGTCCTTTGGTCACAATTTTAAGCTCCATCATGTAGTCAAAGACTAGGACACAATGGTCACTAGCTCCTAGTGGTATTTCATGTTCCAACTGCTCGATGTCTTCTACATCTACATTCTTTTGTGTGTGTGTGTGTGTATGTGTGTGTGTGTGTGTGTGTGTGTGTGTGTGTGTGTGTGTGTGTGTGTGTGTGTGTGTGTGTGTGTGTGTGTGTGTGTGTGTGTGTGTGTGTGTGTGTGTGTGGAGAAAAAAATAATTAGTAGTTAGTAACAGTTAATTGATTGACAGTTGAGAGGCGGGCCGAAAGAGCAGAACTCAACCCCCGCAAGCACAAATAGGTGAGCACACACACACACACACACACACACACACACACACTTCAAGAACAAGAGGTTACATATTCAAGTTAAGGAAACAAAGTTCCCGAAAAAAATATTAGAAAGTTCTCTTTCGCCAACAGAGTGGTAGACGGTTGGAACAAGTTAAGTGAGAAGGTGGTGGAGGCCAAAACCGTTTAGTAGTTTCAATGCGTTATTTAACAAAGAGCACTTGGAAGACGAGACACCACGAGCATAGCTCTCTCATCCTGTAACTACACTCAGGTAACAACACTTAGGTAATTACACACACACCGTACCACTTGAAGAGAAACCGAACTGAGAAGATATGATAACGACATATTAGATACATGTATCAATCGATAAAGCTGCTATAAAGAGTGAATGGTTATCCTGGAGGCAAGACAAGAACAGTTATGGCGTCGCGCGACAGACATCTTGTAGATGGACACGGAGGAGGAGCTGATAGTGATAAAACACATCACTGTACATTAATGCTATATGCGGCATGTAAACAACATGTGGAGTGATAAACACTGTATCGTACGGTAGGTGGAGCTGCTGTTTATGTGGTCTGCGGTCCAAGTCCTCTCATGGTCCAACCCGCCAAACACACACACCGAAACTACGACGTTGGTACAACGTTCGAACAAGTTTTAACACTTCCTAACCAGTTATAACAACCAATATAACAAGTTGTAACAACGTTCTAATACGTCATAAACACGTTAAGCCAAGATGTAACAACTTTATTACAAGTTGTAACAAGCGGAAAATAGAGACAGTTTCGGTTTGTGTTTCCAGGGAAGTGAATCGCAATTCAATGAACGAAGAAAGAAGAATGAAGTACACAAGATGTGTCTGGTTAAGAAAAACCAAACACGAAGAAATACACGGACTGGTGACGTGAGGCGGTGGTGTTCCCCCTGGCCAGTTATGTGCAATTGAACAAGGCGGGTGGAACATCTTGAGGTTATCTTGAGGTTATCTTGAGATGATTTCGGGGCTTTAGTGTCCCCGCGGCCCGGTCCTCGACCAGGCCTCCACCGCCAGGAAGCAGCCCGTGACAGCTGACTAACACCAAGGTACCTATTTTACCGCTAGGTAACATGTTCACAATTACGATATGAACAGGTGAGCGAGGCACTCTGCCAGAAATGTTCCAACGTGAGTTAAGGAGACGAGAGAAAAACGTTTTTTAATTTATAAACAGTTGGTTTGGGGAGCATTTGGACGGGTTGTGATGATGACGGGTTGTGATGAGGACGGGTTGTGATGATGACGGGTTGTGGTGAGGACGGGTTGTGGTGAGGACGGGTTGTGGTGGGGACGGGTTGTGGTGGGGACGGGTCGTCACGGCTGCCGGATGGTTGACACGGCTGCCGGATGGTTGACACGGCTGCCGGATGGTTGACACGGCTGCCGGATGGTTGACACGGCTGCCGGATGGTTGACACGGCTGCCGGATGGTTGACACGGCTGCCGGATGGTTGACACGGCTGCCGGATGGTTGACACGGCTGCCGGATGGTTGACACGGCTGCCGGATGGTTGACACGGCTGCCGGATGGTTGACACGGCTGCCGGATGGTTGACACGGCTGCCGGATGGTTGACACGGCTGCCGGATGGTTGACACGGATGCCGGATGGTTGACACGGCTGCCGGATGGTTGACACGGCTGCCGGATGGTTGACACGGCTGCCGGATGGTTGACACGGCTGCCGGATGGTTGACACGGCTGCCGGATGGTTGACACGGCTGCCGGATGGTTGACACGGCTGCCGGATGGTCGACACGGCTGCCGGATGGTCGACACGGCTGCCGGATGGTCGACACGGCTGCCGGATGGTTGACACGGCTGCCGGATGGTTGACACGGCTGCCGGATGGTTGACACGGCTGCCGGATGGTTGACACGGCTGCCGGATGGTTGACACGGCTGCCGGATGGTTGACACGGCTGCCGGACGGTTGACACGGCTGCCGGACGGTTGACACGGCTGCCGGATGGTTGACACGGCTGCCGGATGGTTGACACGGCTGCCGGATGGTCGACACGGCTGCCGGATGGTCGACACGGCTGCCGGATGGTTGACACGGCTGCCGGATGGTTGACACGGCTGCCGGATGGTTGACACGGCTGCCGGATGGTCGACACGGCTGCCGGATGGTCGACACGGCTACCGGATGGTCAGCACGGCTGCCGGATGGTCGACACGGCTGCCGGATGGTCGACACGGCTGCCGGATGGTCGACACGGCTGCTGGATGGTTGACACGGCTGCTGGATGGTTGACACAGCTGCTGGATGGTTGACACAACTGCCGGATGGCTGACACGGATGCCCCGGGTGGACTCGGGTGCCGCTGAACCTCACAAAGGGTGAGGTGCACTTTACCACTCTGTGGCTGAGTGCAAGAGGTGAGGGTGAGGGCAGGGTGAGGGAGGTGAGGTGAGGGGTGAGGGCAGGGTGAGGGAGGTGAGGTGAGGGTGAGGTGAGAGTGAGGGAGGTGAGGTGAGGAAATACCTCACCGCCGGTAAAGCGCGTGTTCGATGTTTAATAATAACGTCGTTTAATCATTTAGCCACTTTGGCGGGTCTTTAAAGCGGCAACCTCGCTTCTTGCGGGTCGGCGTTCGATCTCCGATGCTCCATGTGGTTAAGCATCGAAGTTTTCATTATACTCCTCCAGTGTGCTACTGACACTGGCCTAGCACTTCTGGCAATTACCTTAAGCCCATATCGAGAATTCAGGAACCATTCTTAGAGAACAGAGACCTCTTCTCTGTCTCTCTCATCTCTCTCTCTCGCATCCTCTCCGTGTCTCAGTGGCCTCCCTTGCTCCGGTCACTGCCCCCCCTCCCATGAGGGTGTGTGCATGGGAGAGGGATGGGGGGAGAGGTGAGGTGTGAGAGCGAGCGAGTAACCTCGGCCTTGACAGATGAGGGTGCTGACGGAAGCAGTGTACCGCATCTGTACCTGGATCACCTTGTGGGGGCCCCTGCGGAGCTCGCCCCACCTGTTGGCCCGGCCCCTAACTGTACCTCACAATGTTGCTCCAGATTACCTGCTCGCTGGCAAGACCTCGCCTCCTGAGGCAGTTGACCCGACTGCTGCGGGGTTGACGCGCTCGCTCGCGCTCTCTCTGGAATGCTAGCAGCATTTCTGGTCTCACAATTAAGAAAGGGAAGAGAGAGTAAAGTGTTGCAAAACTAATCAACGCACAAAAAAGACGAAGAACAAGCTTCAGGAACGCCTACACCAAACTGTTAGGGTGTTGAAGAAATGAGGTTTTAACTTAATATAATGAAGATTTAATGAGGTTAGTTATGATAAATAATGACATGAAAATATAGAGAAAAGAATTTTCATCAACGAGGAGAAGACCATCTTCAGGAAGATTATTGGCTGCTCACAATTCTACTTGAACATTACTTAATGTAACAGCTACTGTGCTTTAACATCGTATATCACAAATACATGACTGAAGTATATACAGAGGATATGACTGAGGAATACAAATGGATATAATGGTATAACAATGGGAATATTAACTGGGGCTAAATATATCAACATAATAAATTAGTACATGAAACAATGGATACATAGTGTATAACTTTACATTAAAATATAGATTGGTAAATACCAGTTTCAAAACAGTGCTCTTCATCATGGAATAGGTTGACCTAACCCAAGTTGACAGGTAACATCACTAACATGTATTGTCTGCATTGTTTCAAGCACAGGTTAGACAAAGGAAAAGTTGTTAAAAATATATGGAGCTGCCGGTCGGCCGAGCGGACAGCACACTGGACTTTTGATCCAGTGGTCCCGGGTTCGATCCCGGGCGCCGGCGAGAAACAATGGGCAGAGTTTCTTTCATCCTATGGCCCTGTTACCTAGCAGTAAAATAGGTACCTGGGTGTTGGTCAGCTGTCACGGGCTGCTTCCTGGGGGTGGAGGCCTGGTCGAGGACCGGGCCGCGGGGACACTAAAAAGCCCCGAAATCATCTCAAGATAACCTCAAGATAACCTGCCTCATATGGCTCAATAGGTCTTCTACTATTTCTTCGGTTCTTAAGTTCCTATGACAGGTAAGATGTGCTCAGAGCCATGGCCTTGGAAAATGTTTCTTTATTCACTAGAAGAAAATTAATTAATGAGAACAATTTTATGATCAAAACAACATTTTTGGAAACAAATGTTTGATTTGATAACACTGGTGGCAGCGGTGGGATACACTGCGCCTTCAGAAGCCTCTACCATGATGCTACCCTGCTCGTCCCAACACACCTCTTGCTTCACCCGACTCAGTCATCTCCCTGCTTCATTAGCAATTATTAACAGGATCACCACTGAGACCTGTCTTGGTGCTTACCAGCAGCTCCAACATTGCACTCATTGGGCCGCCATTTCAGAAAATTATAGTTAACCCTCTACAACTCTTGGACTCAACTACAAACAGCTGGCCTCTGGTATCTCATCTAAATTTGTCGAGTTTCTTTCCATAAACATCGCCTTCTTATTCCAGGTGAAGGTTACCGGACAATCATTAGTGACGATTTAAGCATTACTGATGCACCCATGATCTGATGCAGTTAACTCAATATATTCAACCACTCGGTTTGGAGTCACTATTAGGAGATGCTTGCAAAAATTGCTCTTCTGACGAGAACAACGTAAGAGATGTAGATGGCGAAAAACAAGAGATCGAGATTGACACCCAGGATGAGGCCGAAGCGGTTGATGCGCTGGGAGGGCGAGATGGAGGAGTGGGCTTTCTGAGGGCTGGGCTTATGGGTTGGCGGGAAAGTGGGCTTGTATGCGGGTAAAAGAGCTGGTGAGGGAGTGGTTGCAGTGTGGCTTGGATCTTGGGCTACGGTGAAGGTTGGTTGCTTCTGTTTAGTGGTGTGGGTGGTCGAGGGAGCCATCCACGCCACCCTAGCTTTCGAGAGCAGGTGCTGGGAGGTGGCAGAGGACGATGAGGATCTAGACGATACCTCCGCCTCCTGGGCTGCCGACACATTGAACTGGACCAGAGAGGGAGAATTGCATTAGTGCTCCGATTTCAATACTTGGCTGTCATATATGTTAAAACATAGCTACTGATTGTACAACTAGCTCTAATCACACACAACTAGCTTCATAAACACTCGTCAAGATATGTGCAACTGTTACTTCTATTCCACTGTCTATGTTGCTCAAACGTTTACAGATACACTTCAGTGTACATCTAAGCAGAGTAAATATATATCTTCTTCATCTACATCTATCTCTTTACACCAACGTTTCTCATTTGATTTTTTCGACCTTCTGAAGTTCTGTCTGCGTCACCCTCAATTATCTTATCGCACTCCGCTTACAACGGAATGGTCCCGGGTTCGATTCCCGAGCAAGGCGAGACGTTTGGGCAAGTTTCGTTATACATGTTGACCTTTCAGAAAATTAGTAATAATGGTTTAGGCAAGTTTTTTTTTTTTTTTTTGGGGGGGGAAGCATTCTGGGGATAGTTATTTAACAGCCTATTGACCCTTAGATAAGCCTAAAATGCTACCATATCCACCACACAACACCTTTACTGCCACACCACACAACACCTCACCACCAGCTCTATACCCCTCAGTACACCCACTCTACACCCGCACCACCACCCCAACACACCCGGGTACACCTCCCAACACCTCACCACACCCGGGTACACCTCCCTACACCTCACTGCACCCGGGTACACCTCACTACACCCGGGTACACCTCACTACACCCGGGTACACCTCACTACACCCGGGTACACCTCACCACACCCAGGTACACGACCCGGGTACACCTCACTACACCTGTACCTGCTGGTTGGAGCGGTAGACAGCGGTGTGGACCACAGACACGAGGAACATGCGGGTTATTGTGTAGGAGAACCAGACTTCGATGGCCTTGGAGCTGGCCGACTCCGGGAGGGTGGCGCTGGCCTGCGGGAGAGGTGTGAGGTGAGTCTCCATCCTCACCTTACATGGGGGGTTATAGGGAGCCCTGTTGAGTTACAGCCCCGCTCCTGTGCCAGATAAGTCCACTACGGGCTCACCATAGCCCGTGCTACTCGGAACGTTTTGTTCCCAGTAGCTGAAGCTTAAACAACAACGGAGCCCTGTTGCACAGTAGTCTACGCCCTCCACTCACAACCCGGGATACATTATCGAGTGGGGCAGAAGCGGTTGTGTGGGTTTTCTTTCACCTGATGCCTCTCTCCACCCAGCAGTAAATCGGTACTGGGGGAGTTAGACAACTGTTGTGGGGTTACATCCTGGGGAAGGTCAATAGTTGGCCTGGGGGGGCGGGGACCTCGTTAAACCTAAACACTGGTTTAATCATGTTCCCGATACGGGAAATTATTATATAGTGAGGTAATGCAAGGTGAGGTAATATAAGTAATATATGTCAGGTAATGCAGGTGAGGTAATATAGGTGAGATAATGCAATGTGAGGTAATATAAGTAATATAGGTGAGGTAATGCAGGTAAAGTAATATAGGTGAGGTAATATAAGTGAGGTAATGCAGGTAAAGATGAGGTTACTGGAGCAGTACACAATAAAACAGCTGAACAGTTAACAGATGAAGGAATTTGGGTGACGCGACGACCAGTCTGCCGTACACAATAGACTCCACACCTGAGACAGGCGCTAACAAGGGCTAGTAGGCCAACGGCCTGGGTCAAGTCGGGCCAAATGTGCAGATCACGATGCTGTAAGTTATGTTGCGGTCGTGTTAATCTGCCGGGGATTACTATGTTACATCAAGGGATGCTGGAGTTCCTCATATATGCCCTATACGGTTGTGTATAACACGTTTACACTGAGAACAGACAAGCAGTTAGTGTTAGGGATTTTCTCAGCAGGTATTAGTTGAATTTATTTATTAAATTGAGTGGACTGTATTAATAAGTTGATCTTCTGCTGGGTGTTCCCTCTACACATAATTGAGGGGGTTACTATGAATACGTAGCCTATATCCCAAATTCACTGAGGATAACACACTATAGAATATTATCAAGTTAGTTAACTACCAATGGGTTAGTATTCTACTCATAAATGTCAAGATTTGAGAGCTTAGCTCTAATATCGTAATGGTCTGGTAAGAAGCCCTCGTTGTCCTTCAGTCGCAGTTTGGGTACCTCGTAGGTAGACAACGTAATGGCGACTTAAGGATTCTTCTGGAACTACAGGTAAATACGACGACTTCTCTTCTTCTCCTGAACTGTACCTGCCAGGAGGATTAACTAGGAATAAACTGACTCCAAGGCATAGGAATAACTAGGAATTAACTGACTCCAAGGCATAGGAATAACTAGGAATTAACTGACTCCAAGGCATAGGAATAACTAGGAATTAACTGACTCCAAGGCATAAATAGTACATTCAAGAAGAGTTGTTAATAATCAGAATGAGACTTACCGAGTTTTGTGGGTATGTCTGTGTTATAACCGTAACAACTAATTAGCTATAACGACTGGCCAGCAATATATACTATTAACGTTGTCCAGAATAACACTTCCCTGGGTGTAAAGGTCGTCGGTTGGGCGAATTTTGCTATCATGTGTCGCGACGCTCAAGGGGAACAGTGGGCACTAATTGCCGCAGAGCGCCACAGTCCGCACGTCTGGGGAGTCATGCGCTTACTGACGCCTGCAGGGCGTGAACCCCCCCCCCCCCCCCTCCATCCTTCTGGATGCGTCTAATTTCATTATCTGATTTTATTATCAGCTGGGGAAGAGGACATTTAGTGATTCGTTATTTAATATATCCAGTATTTAATGAATGCCTTCATTAACATTTCAACTTAAAACTGGAAGTATTTTAATTTATGAAGAGAAATATTAGGTACTGACCGGTGTGGCTGACGCAATACCTTCCCACTGTTGTTAGAGAATCTCTCTCCTTAACAAGTTTAGTATTGTTAGTAATGGACTGACCTATTTTAATTAAGCAGGTCAGTGGTTAGTAGTAGTTGCCGGAATTTCCGACAGGTAGAACTCTCGGGTGTGGGCGGTTGCAGTTCCTTTAGGGACGAGCATCGCGTACAACAAGCCTAGTCACAGTCGCTGGGAACATGAGCACTGCACTTTTGGCCTTCTAACATTACATCATCAATTCAGTTTGTCTCTATTAGGGATCTATAGTTAGGAAACTTAATTTTAAAACCCTAAATAAACTAAAGTTTAAACCATCAACCCCTCCTTTGTGTGTTAATTGTATTTGGTGATGGGCCTACCGGGGCTGTAAGCCCAAACACCCAAATAGGTGGTGTTTAACCTATTACCTATTAACTTAAGTGTCCATATTGTCAGGTAATAAGTATTGACTGACAATAAGGAGTTAGTTGATGCCAACCACTGACATCAACTCCTCCCTGAGTAAGTTCCCTGAGTAAGTTGATGTCAGTACTTGAGTGATTGAGAGCACTCTGCCCGTATTTATTTCCCCCGGTAGAGTGAACAATAGTGGATTTCAGGTGATCTGAGCGACAGGGACACGATCCTTTAACCATTAGTCGCGTCTCCCCCCTGTCCTAGAAGTGTACTGCTGGGGTGTTGCTCCAGTAACACCCCAGTGCTGTTGTACTGGGCTGGGGTGGTGATGGAGTGCTCTTGTAGCGAGCTGAGGGTGGTGTTGTAGTGAGCTGAAAGTGGTGTTGTACTAAGCTGGGGTGGAGTTGTACCGGGGTTGTGGTGTTGTACTGGGCTGAGGTAGTGTTGTACTGGGCTGGGATGAAGTTGTACTGGGCTGGGGTGTTGTACTGGGCTGAGGTAGTGTTGTACTGGGCTGGGATGAAGTTGTACTGGGCTGGGGTGTTGTACTGGGCTGAAGTAGTGTTGTACTGGGCTGGGATGAAGTTGTACTGGGCTGGGGTGTTGTACTGGGCTGAGGTAGTGTTGTACTGGGCTGGGATGAAGTTGTTCTGGGCTGGGGTGTTGTACTGGGCTGAGGTAGTGTTGTACTGGGCTGGGATGAAGTTGTTCTGGGCTGGGGTGTTGTACTGGGCTGAGGTAGTGTTGTACTGGGCTGGGATGAAGTTGTTCTGGGCTGGGGTGGTAGTGTTGTACTGGGCTGGGGTGGTGGTATTGTACTAGACTAGGCTGTTGTACTGGGCTGAGGTGGTGTTGTACTGGACTGGGAATAGCACTGCGGTAAATGAGCATTTAACCAAGCTGTTTCGTCGGTTTGGGAAGGTGGTCAGTGTGCGATGGAATAAGGTCTATGCTGGCAAATGTACTGGCCTGCAGGATTGTACCAGGACGCTCACCATGTCCCTGGAACACAGAGTTCCGTCTTTCCTGTCCTTAATGGGGTTTACACTGCGGTACGCGTATAAAGTGCAGCTCCGTACGTGTTCTCGCTGTGGTCAGCGGGGGGCACCTGGCAGCTGCGTGCTGATCGTCTGACTATCCTCCGGGAGGATGATAGTCCTCCCCTTCCGTCGCAGGCTGTGGCGGCTGGAGACGCTCATCTGTCTCCTAGCGTCCCGGTTGTTGAGCCGGTGTGTGAGGCGCTTCCAGATGGAGGCGGGGACGGGTTTAGTGCGCTCTGGTTTGCCGGAGTGTGTGTGTTCCGGTTTGTGGGATATGTGTGGTGCCGGAGGTACTGGTGGAGTCCTTGATGTGCCGCCTGCGGTGGTGGTGAAGCCGGAGCCCCAGGAGCCGGCACTGTTGGAGTTGGTGTGCGTTCCTGGTGCGCATGCGCCGCCTGTGGTGCCTCTGGTCGTGAGGGTTCCCTCACTGTCTTCGGTGCCGGTTCCGGCTGTCTCTCTGGTGGGAGGGTTTCGGCAGTCTCGCCGACTTCAGGCCCCGTCGTGTGCGGTTGAGTCGGTTCCTGGCTGAAGCGTAGGAAGGGGGGGTGCCAGGTCGCGGTTCCTTGGTGGTGGGGACCCTATGGATAAGATGGAGGATGAGGAGGAATTGGCTGAGGCGGTGCTCGAGGACTTGCCGGGGCGAGATCCTGTGGCGCTGTTACCGGTATCAGGCTGTGCGCTCCCCAGCGTCCGTGACACACGTTTGGGGGGTCGTCAACTCTGGTGCTAGTGGTCGTAAGGAGAAGGATTTGGTTGTTATGCTGAAGAAGGTGACTGTGTCCTCTCCTCGTGTGCCTACCACTTCATCAACCTGCTCCTCGGAGACGGTTGCATCGGGCGCCGCGCCTAAATTGTTCTGTTGCTAAGGTGTATTTTTAATGTATGAATGTATTCTCTGTTTTTCTTGTCTATTGTACGTTATGCTGTTGCATTGTATTGGTGACTTGTACTGCCACGTTACCTTTTATGTATCACTTTGTGTGCGCATGGTGGGATTTTTTGTACACGTAAGTGGATTGCTTATTGCACTCATTTTCATGTTCCATGTACTGCAAGTGCTTGCTAAGTTATGTTAACTCAAGTTCTTTTAATGTAGCTTGTTCATGTTGGTGTTCCTGGTTTATGTTGGTGTTCCTGCTTTATGTTGGTGTTCCTGGTTCATGTTGGTGTTCCTGGTTTATGTTGGTGTTCCTGCTTTATGTTGGTGTTCCTGGTTCATGTTGGTGTTCCTGGTTCATGTTGGTGTTCCTGGTTTATGTTGGTGTTCCGGGTTTATGTTGGTGTTCCTGGTTCATGTTGGTGTTCCTGGTTCATGTTGGTGTTCCTGGTTTATGTTGGTGTTCCTGCTTTATGTTGATGTTCCTGGTTTATGTTGGTGTTCCTGCTTTATGTTGGTGTTCCTGGTTTATGTTGGTGTTCCGGGTTTATGTTGGTGTTCCGGGTTTATGTTGGTGTTCCGGGTTTATGTTGGTGTTCCGGGTTTATGTTGGTGTTCCTGCTTTATGTTGATGTTCCTGGTTTATGTTGGTGTTCCGGGTTTATGTTGGTGTTCCTGGTTTATGTTGGTGTTCCTGGTTTATGTTGGTGTTCCGGGTTTATGTTGGTGTTCCTGCTTTATGTTGGTGTTCCTGGTTCATGTTGGTGTTCCTGCTTTATGTTGATGTTCCTGGTTTATGTTGGTGTTCCGGGTTTATGTTGGTGTTCCTGCTTTATGTTGATGTTCCTGGTTTATGTTGGTGTTCCGGGTTTATGTTGGTGTTCCTGGTTTATGTTGGTGTTCCTGGTTTATGTTGGTGTTCCTGGTTTATGTTGGTGTTCCTGGTTTATGTTGGTGTTCCGGGTTTATGTTGGTGTTCCTGGTTTATGTTGGTGTTCCGGGTTTATGTTGGTGTTCCTGCTTTATGTTGGTGTTCCTGGTTCATGTTGGTGTTCCTGGTTTATGTTGGTGTTCCTGCTTTATGTTGGTGTTCCTGGTTCATGTTGGTGTTCCTGGTTCATGTTGGTGTTCCTGGTTTATGTTGATGTTCCTGGTTCATGTTGGTGTTCCTGGTTCATGTTGGTGTTCCTGGTTCATGTTGGTGTTCCTGGTTTATGTTGGTGTTCCTGGTTTATGTTGGTGTTCCTGGTTTATGTTGGTGTTCCTGGTTTATGTTGATGTTCCTGGTTTATGTTGGTGTTCCTGGTTTATGTTGGTGTTCCTGGTTTATGTTGATGTTCCTGGTTTATGTTGGTGTTCCTGGTTTATGTTGGTGTTCCTGGTTTATGTTGATGTTCCTGGTTTATGTTGGTGTTCCTGGTTTATGTTGATGTTCCTGGTTCATGTTGGTGTTCCTGGTTTATGTTGGTGTTCCTGCTTTATGTTGGTGTTCCTGGTTTATGTTGGTGTTCCTGGTTTTATTGTGGTGTTCCTGGTTTATGTTGGTGTTCCTGGTTTTATTGTGGTGTTCCTGCTTTATGTTGGTGTTCCGGGTTCATGTTGGTGTTCCTGCTTTATGTTGGTGTTCCTGGTTTCATTATATGTTCTGTGTAACAGGAACAGTTGGTGTTTCTTACATAATTGTATAATTTCAAAATAGTATTGTTTTAACAATAAAGAAAAAAACAAAAAATATATAAGAGTGGCTGAACGCATCCTGACGAAGTGGAGAACATACATAAGAACATAAGAACAAAGGCAACTGCAGAAGGCCTATTGGGCCATACGAGGCAGCTCCTATCTATAACCAGCCAATCCCAGAAAGTGTAGTGTACCTGGGCCAGCAGGGAGGCGAGGACGATGAGGCAGGAGAGGGTGACCATGACACGGTCTGACAAGGCAGACACGGGGTAGGCCAGGGTGGAAGTGCCGATCACCAGCAGGATCAGACACGGCAGGTACGTCGTCAGCATGTAGGAGCCGAACCACCGCTCCAGCAGGAACAACACCTCGATCTGCAGGGAGGGTTATAAGGCAGGGTGGGTGATGATGGGCGTACTGTTTACGGGCTCACCATAGCCCGTGCTACTTGGAACTTGTTCCAAGTAGCTGAATCAATAACAACAACAACAAGATGGGCGTACTCTGATTGGGTAATGTAATGTTGCATGTTTAATGAAAACATTCACTCAGTCCTCGAAACATTGGTACTCTGCTCGTTAATCCAGGAGTCCACTACTTTATGAGAAATAAACATGTGCATGACTCACAAGTGATTGCCTCCTAGCTTGTCTCTGGCAGTGTTTTGCTCGGGTGGGGGAGGGGGGGGGGTTGGAAGGGGTGGAGCCTCGATATAAGCCTAACTTGTATAAATATATTCTGGCTGCCTGTCCCCCGACACAATGAATTATTATATTATTAAAATGTTCCTCTTACATCGCCTGTAAGTTAAAGTCCATCCTCATCAACACCTGCTGAACCCTGCACTTATATTATATTATATATATATATATATATATATATATATATATATATATATATATATATATATATATATATATATATATATATATATATATATATATATATACATATACATATATATATATATATATACATTATATATATATATATATATATATATATATATATATATATATATATATATATATATATATATATATATATATATATATATATATATATATATATGCGGAAAATCCACAGAGAAATATGAAATGAGGTGAACGTTTCGGCTTTGATGTCAGTCAGATGTCAGTCTGGTGTTGACAAAGGCTTTAACAAAGCCGAAACGTTCACCTCATTTCATATTTCTCTGTGGATTTTCCGCATAAAATGATCAGTGTTTTGTGATCGTCAATTGCATATATATATATATATATATATATATATATATATATATATATATATATATATATATATATATATATATATATATATATATATATATATATATATATATATATATATATATATATATATATATATATATATCGTAAAGTGCATGTCCGCTATGCATTAGGGAACAGTTAACGGAATTCAGTCAAACTTTGTCAAGATCAGTAACTACGTCTGAAGCTTTCTTCAATAAGTGTTATTTTTCACTTCCAATATTTGAAGTGCACCTTTTTGAATGCTTCCCCGTTGTTTTGTTTGTGCAACTAGTTACAGTCCATCGTAATAAATAGAGAACCATCGGGATTATAATATACACCCTCCCACCTTCCCTCCCACACTCTCTACACCCTCCCGCCTCCCCACCCACACTCTCTACACCCTCCCACTCTCCCACCTACACTCTACACCTTCCCACCCACACTCTACACCTTCCCACCCTTACTCTACACCTTCCCACCCACACTCTACACCCTCCCACCCACACTCTACACCCTCCCACTTTCCCACCCACACTCTACACCCTCCCACCCTCCCACCCAACACTCTCTACACCCTCCCACCCTCCCACCCACGCTCAACACCCTCCCACGTTGACCTGCATTAATCACCCAATTACTTAAATCATTGAGAGCCGCACAGTGCTCACGAGTTCTAGGTGACGAACTGACCACGATGTGTGTGTTCTCAATTCGTATCTAGTGTACGAGGGAGAGGAGTTGGAAGCGGCTCAAGAGTTTCAACTTTTTTGGGGGGGTTGTCTGCGGTTACGAATGTCTCGCTTAATGACTTGTGCGTGAGTGGAGTCTCCGGGTAGCAGTGGAGATGGGAGCGTGCATGACTAACCACGGACGGCTAAACACCTGTTGTTTGCTGCGACTGGTTTGTGTTCGGTGAAGCTTTACGACCAAAACATGGGCGTAGAGAGTTTCCTGCCGAAGACCCAATTGTGGGGGGAAAGGCGCTGATAAATTTCATCAGAGTGTGGGGGGCACCCCATTTAAAGCCTCAAGTGTGTGAAATAGAGCTTGAGGACACCTTGGTTAGGGAACAGAGCCTTTGAAATACCTAAGGTGTAGAGAACGTGACCTGGAAATAACTCGAGTGAGGGTTGAGGTCTGACGGAAGTCGAGGCCAGGCTTGAAGAGGTGCGGTTTGATAGTTGAATTAGATCCAGATAAGGTCAATAGGGTTAAATGAGATTCATATTAGGACACGGGGCGTTAAAGAAACCCAGGTTGAAGTAGAGGACCTTTAGGAAACCAGACAGGTAGGGATATTGTTTAAATGTGGCCCAGTTGATGAACTGCATGCAAACGCGGTTAACAGATAGATGGCTTGAAGCCACACGGTTGATGGAGGAAGAACAGTTACTAACCTGGAGAACTTCAGCTTTAATCTACACCTCAACTTACCGCCTTAACCTACAGCCTTAACCTACAGCCTTACCCTACAGCCTTACCCTACAGCCTTAACCTACAGCCTTAACCTACAGCCTTAACCTACTACCTCAGACTACAACCTCAGACTACAATTTTAGTCTACAGCCCCAGACTACAGATTATGGCTCTCTCTCTCTCTCTCTCTCTCTCTCTCTCTCTCTCTCTCTCTCTCTCTCTCTCTCTCTCTCTCTCTCTCTCTCTCTCTCTCTCTCTCTCTCTCTCTCTCTCTCTTCCCTATACCTGGGTATTTGATTTTTTCTTGAACCGGACTCTGGAGACTCCATATAAGGCAGGCTGAGGGAGAGACTTGTCGATCTGGAGTTTATTTGGGTCCCAGTGGGTGTTGCCGGTCAACTCCGTGCCCAGCGTGAGGGCCAACCCACACTCCTGCACGTCGAACGGGTAGAGAGTCAGGTTGTATGAGCAGGTCATAGTCAGGTCCAGGATGATTTGGAGCTGGAGCCCCACGTCCCAACCATTATGCTTCAGAGCTGTGGGAAGAAAGGACGATGGTACAATATAGAGAGATCTGGTTGGTCGTACGCCTCCCAAAGCCTAGTTCATTAATCGAATATTTGCGACTGAAGAACGTTCGAATGGAAAAATTGTGACTGTTCTGACCTCTGGAGCTATTGACGATCGCCGGGGCGCCCCTAGAGGAGGATTCCGCGTAGAGGAACCTCATGTCGTTGATGCCCTTCTGCAGGTTGACGTTATCCTCGTACTTGGCGCCAACGAAGATGATGGTGGGCTGCCAGATCTTTCCCATAGCCTGGTCCAGGCGCGTCCTGCCCAGGCCCATGTTGGTGAAGGTGAGGCGGCCGTCTGTCCACCACAGGTCCACCGTCACGGTCATACCCAACTGGTTTTCTTGCATCTGTAGAGACAGCGATATAGACAGAGACTTGTCTGAAGCGAGATGCAAGATATCAGAATAGATTTCGACATGATTTCAATTTATGAAAATTTTGTTATCAATGCAAATAACGAAAATCGATTCATGAAATTGTTTTTCCCAATGCAAATAATGAAAATCTCAATCCCACTATGGGATCACCGTAGCCCGTGCTACTTGGAACTTTTGTTCCGAGTAAGAAGAAGCTGAATCTAAAACAACAACAATAACAACAATAAAAATAATTTTATGAAAAATAAATTCCCAATGCAAATAATGAAAATCAATTTATGATTTTTTTCCAAATACAAATAATGAAAATCAATATGATTTCATTAGATCTGACAATAGCTGATTTTTTTGTATTGTAATGAAATCTATGTACGCGAGAAAGAGCCCAGAACCAGTCTGAAACGTCGATATATGTATTTTGTTTATAAGTTGCATGTAAATCGTGCATTTTTGCATGTTTGCATTACTGAATGTCTAATCATCTTATACTCACATTGATGTCGTGGATGGCGGTGATGTCAACACTGAGGCCGACGGCGGTGTTGTCTGAGGGCGGGAGGAAGGCCCTGTAGGTGGCGGGTGGAGGCAGGAGGTAGTTGCAGTCGTCTTCGTCAGTGGCGTCCTCGCAGTCCGGCCACTTGTCGCAGCGTTTCTCCAGAGGTAGACAATCGCCGCTCTTGCAGGTGAACTCCTCCGTCAGGCAGGTGCTCAGTGTTATTAATGACGAGGTCTCCCGATTGGACATGGTCCACTCTCTCATCCCGAGGATCTGAGAGATCTGTTGACCAATCATTACTCCCAAAGTACCACCAACCAAGTTGCGGATGACGTAGGTATTGTTCTCGAAGGAAATAGAGAACCCTTGGTCGCTCAGCAACAAGTAGTTCTCTTGTCCTTCTCCAAAGAACAGCTCAATCTCATCGTCCGTGTGGAGTAGGAACATAGACTTCCCACGAGCAATGTAGCAGACGAAGTCCCTGGCCCATGACTTACACGGGGCACTCATGGGCAAGCTGCCACCATAGCGCAAGTCTTGAGCGCAACACTGACCCTCTTCAACACCGAGAGATGTTAGGTTCGTCGAGTTACTGAGCCAAAAGAACATCTCCGGTTTACTGGTGTACTCAGAGAGGATCTCCGCAGTCATGGTAAATTCTGAGAACGTCTGAGGTGCCGGAAGAGTGCCACCCAGCCTGGAACAAAGGTCCTCGGCCTCCTCCTGCCTGGTGTAGGCCGGGTAGGTCACCACGTGAATCTTATCATCCGTGCACAATGACTGGTGCAAGATGGTCCTCGTGATTAAAGCTTCCGATGTGTGCAAAACTTCGATGTCATCACCTGCTGGAGTCAACTTACTGCAGGTTCTCAAGGCTTTCAGTTCTGAATCAGTGAGGACTTGCCTGAAGATTCTCAGATCAGCGAATCTGCCGAAGGGGGAATCGAACTTTGAATCCAAAGCTCCGAGAACTATTAGAGGTACTTCAGTAAAGTTGCGGCCTGCTGTCGTGCTAGCTTTTTGAACCATAGCATTAATGGCTTGCAAGTTCTTCTGCAACCTTCTTGTTAAATCCTTGTCTCTGGCAGGGTAGAGCGAGCCGACGAAGGAGCGGCCGTCGAGGAAGAGCTGGAGAACGAGGGAGTGTTGTCGGATGACACACAAGTGGTGCCACTCTCGCGGGGTGAAATTTACAGTGCGCACATCGATCGTCATCCTCTCCGACCTCACCGACACCATACTTCCCGACCCTATTTTGGAGAAAGCACGCTAGTAATTCTCTCCCTCTGCTCTGTGAGTCGACCTATTCTACTAACCATTATAATAATGTATTTTTAGCTAAATACCGTTGGTCTTTTATATGTGTATTAGCCTTAGCCAATCTTTCCGTCTGTCTCGCTGGAAACAAACACTACTCACGAGAGATGAACATGATGGCGTTGCCCTGGAAATAGGAGAGTATCCTGGAGGCGGAGGTCTGGATGGAGGCCTTTATCCAGAGGCAGAGCGTGAGGGGTGACTTCGGGGTCACGTCTGCCGGCCCCTGAGCGATGACGGTCCCCACCTTCCCCAAGGGGAACACCAGCTCCTGTACGCGCTCTCCTTCTGACAACGACGAAGACGCTGGAACACGAAGCCTTTCGGTAATCACAGCAAAACAAAAATATATTGCGGAGACATTTACAGCAAATTTACCCATGATATCAAGCTGCTCTAATCACAACGCAACTAGTTAATATGGAACAGTAAATCAAGGGGAAACTATAGACCAACTAATCAACAAACACCATCATTGTTAATTAAGAACAAAGCAGAACTTGGAAGAGGGTTTGTGGCCCTGATGCTACTGGCTGTAGAGGATGGGAAACTCTCCCATTTACCTTACTTCAGCTACTACTCTTTCCCGGTCAAATTATCTATTCTCACCGGCACCTCTCATGAGTTATCTGCTGACAGCTCAAGTGAGGAGTGTCAAATGTCTGGTGACAACGGAGCCCGTGCGGGGTTGAAGGCAGGATAGCATCACTGGAAGGGTTGAAGGCAGGATAGTATCACTGGAAGGGAAGAAGGCAGGATAACATGTTTCTTGGATCTCTTTAGCCAATTATTTCTTCACCATATTTCTCCTCGTCATTTTCCCTTCCATCTCTCCTTGAGTTATTCCTGATTTTCCCCTTCATATTTTGTCTGTCTTCGTGGTGTCTTACCTTGGAAAATGGCCAGCAGGCGTTTTAAGGTGGACTTGGTGGTGCATCAACGCAGAGACTGCTAGACATAACCGTTGCTTTGCCTGTGTTGCAGCTCGACAGTTTCCCCCCCTGGTCCTCTCAGCTGTTCTTCATGCACCGGGGTGTTCGTTACAGATGCATTCCAGTGGTGCTTTCAAGTGGTGATATGGTACTCTTGAAGTGTACGTTTTACTTTTAGTCCTTCTTCTGAAGTCCTCACTATGCCCTCTCTTATTGCTTCTTTCATTTGTTTTCTGGTTAATTCAATGGCATGTTTTGTTCACTTTTTTGTGTGTGTTTTATAGTGGCTATGTTCGCCTCGCTCGAGAGCCTGTGACAGCTAACTTTGTACCATCTACTTAACCAATGTTGTAACCCATTTTGTGTAATAACGTTTGAAATAAAATCAAATGAATACAAGTGGGTGAGGGGGGGGGGGGTGGTAGGAGACAATATGGGAGTCACTTGGGAGTCCCACCAGAGCCTCCCACGTGAATTACTGCCCATGTCACCGGCTATTTAAATGATTTAATCTTACCTTTTTTCTCTCTCTCTCTCATGTGGTTGGTGTCTGGGTCTGGCGGCTCCGTGCCATGAGTTGTAAACACTGACTGGAAATTATTATTAGTAATCAGTACACGTGCGGGTTGTGTAGCTTCATCACCGCACGCTCCTCCAACAACTTATTCATGATTCACGTCTAGCTTACTCATGACTTAATTCATAACTGTCTTCAGATTACTTTATATTTGTGATCCACATGTTTTGTCTCCCTCATCTTTGTAGCTTCTTCCTAAGAGTTTTGCTTACTTATTTCCAGGTCATTCAAAGCTTGGATAAATAGCTAAGACATTTATTTATCATCTTAGCACTCATGGAAGAGACGATATTCAGTGACAAGTATACCTAACTTCTCAGTGTGAACCGAAAAAGAAATACACCGGACTGTGTAAAACTCGCTTTTCGGAGTATATTTAACGAGAGATTACTTTAGTCCAGCATCATGGAGAGAGGAGAGGAGGGGGACCTGCTGCATGGGTAACAGCTTCTCCTCCATATTGACCAACCCAGACTTTGCGCCCTGGAGAGGCCACTCGAGACCGACAACCAGAGCACAACTCCATAGTCTCCTGAGACTGCAGGACGCCTGCCAGACTTTAGTCCTAGGCAATGTTTAGACCTATAAAGTGTACCTGCCTGTTAATTACTAAGTTATTGTGTTGGCCTTAATAACCTCCGTATACCACTGCTATGGTATACTCTGGCCGTGCTCTCAGTGACAAAGTATACCACTTCTATGGTATACTCTGGCCGTACTCTCAATAACAGAGTTTACCACTACTATGGTATACTCTGGCCGTGCTCTCAGTGACAAAGTATACCACTACTATGGTATACTCTGACCGTACTCTCAATAACAGAGTATACCACTACTATGGTATACTCTGACCGTGCTCTCAATAACAGAATATACCACTACTATGGTATACTCTGGCCGTGCTCTCAGTGACAGAGTATACCACTACTATGGTATACTCTGGCCGTACTCTCAATAACAGAGTATACCACTACTGTGCTATACTCTGGCCGTGCTCTCAGTGACAGAGTATACCACTACTGTGCTATACTCTGGCCGTGCTCTCAGTGACAGAGTATACCACTTCTATGGTATACTCTGGCCGTACTCTCAATAACAGAGTTTACCACTACTATGGTATACTATGGCCGTGCTCTCAGTGACAAAGTATACCACTTCTATGGTATACTCTGGCCGTACTCTCAATAACAGAGTTTACCACTACTATGGTATACTCTGACCGTGCTCTCAGTGACAGAGTATACCACTACTATGGTATACTCTGGCCGTACTCTCAATAACAGAGTATACCACTACTATGGTATACTCTGGCCGTGCTCTCAATAACAGAGTATACCACTACTATGGTATACTCTGGCCGTGCTCTCAGTGACAGAGTATACCACTACTATGGTATACTCTGGCCGTGCTCTCAGTGACAGACTATACCACTACTGTGGTATACTCTGGCCGTGCTCTCAGTGACAAAGTATACCACTTCTATGGTATACTCTGACCGTGCTCTCAGTGACAGAGTATACCACTACTATGGTATACTCTGGCCGTACTCTCAATAACAGAGTATACCAATACTATGGTATACTCTGGCCGTACTCTCAATAACAGAGTATACCACTACTATGGTATACTCTGGCCGTGCTCTCAGTGACAGAGTATACCACTACTATGGTATACTCTGGCCGTGCTCTCAGTGACAGACTATACCACTACTGTGGTATACTCTGGCCGTGCTCTCAGTGACAAAGTATACCACTTCTATGGTATACTCTGACCGTGCTCTCAGTGACAGAGTATACCACTACTATGGTATACTCTGGCCGTGCTCTCAATAACAGAATATACCACTACTGTGCTATACTCTGGCCGTGCTCTCAGTGACAGAGTATACCACTACAATGGAATACTCTGGCCGTGCTCTCAGTGACAGAGTATACCACTACTATGGTATTCTCTGGCCGTGCTCTCAGTGACAGACTATACCACTACTATTATGGTATACTCTGGCCATACTCTCAATAACAGAGTATACCACTACTATGGTATTCTCTGGCCGTGCTCTCAGTGACAGACGATACCACTACTATTATGGTATACTCTGGCCATACTCTCAATAACAGAGTATACCACTACTATGGTATACTCTGGCCATACTCTACATGACAGACTCAACGAACACAAAAGCAGTGTCAAGTCTGCAGACACAAAACAATGTCCCTCTTCTGCCATTTTAGGGACGCGAATCCCCTCTATAGATCGGTCTTGTAAACTAATCTTTCCCGCCTCTCTACTCTTCCCAAACGGCGTCTTCTTGACTCTTCTCTCATGCCCAACATGTTCCGTCGTAGTTCCTGGATCCCCTGTACCCACAGATGGGGTACAGAAACTGCAGACTGACTGGCTGCTGACTCCTGTTAGCAGGCTGAGAGCTTTCCCTTCCCTTAGGTCATGGTAAACTTCATATATTGTATATAACCCGCTAGTTTACCCCCTGGAACACGACACGCCGGGGGTTTACCAACCAGGTATATTATATATGGCTTGTTAGATGCTCTGATCTTCTTAACAACCGTCATGTGACCAGGATTGACCAGGATTTATCTCCCTTTAGGATTTATTGCTCTTTATCGTTCGTCGTTATCCCTCTTGTTCCTGTTTTACTTCTTTTATATTATACCTTCTGTTTGCTATACTTCACATTCTGTGGTATACTCCACATTCTGTGGTATACTCCACATTCTGTGGTATACTCCACATTCTGTGGTATACTCCACATTCTATGGTATACTTCACATTCTGTGGTATACTCCACATTCTATGGTATACTTCACATTCTGTGGTATACTCCACATTCTGTGGTATACTTCACATTCTGTGGTATACTTCACATTCTGTGGTATACTCCACATTCTGTGGTATACTCCACATTCTGTGGTATACTCCACATTCTGTGGTATACTCCACATTCTATGGTATCTCCACATTCTATGGTATACTTCACATTCTGTGGTATACTCCACATTCTATGGTATCTCCACATTCTATGGTATACTTCACATTCTATGGTATACTTCACATTCTGTGGTATACTCCACATTCTATGGTATACTTCACATTCTATGGTATACTTCACATTCTATGGTATACTCCACATTCTATGGTACACTTCACATTCTGTGGTATACTCCACATTCTATGGTATACTTCACATTCTATGGTATACTCCACATTCTATGGTATACTCCACATTCTATGGTATCTCCACATTCTATGGTATACTTCACATTCTATGGTATACTCCACATTCTATGGTATACTCCACATTCTATGGTATACTCCACATTCTATGGTATACTCCACATTCTATGGTATACTCCACATTCTATGGTATCTCCACATTCTATGGTATACTCCACATTCTATGGTATTTCCACATTCTATGGTATACTCCACATTCTATGGTATACTCCACATTCTATGGTATACTCCACATTCTATGGTATCTCCACATTCTATGGTATACTTCACATTCTATGGTAAACTCCACATTCTATGGTATACTCCACATTCTATGGTACACTTCACATTCTATGGTATACTTCAACCATCTCGCTTTGTCCGTCACATTCTTACATCACATATATACTTTCTCTGACACTCTTTCTTCACACGACTGTTAATGGTCCACAATGGACCGAAACCTCGACGTTCCCTTCATACGCAGGTGTGTGGGTTGAGTGCCAGGTGTGTGGGTTGGGTGCTGGGTGTGTGGGTTGGGTGCTGGGTGTGTGGGTTGGGTGCCAGGTGTGTGGGTTGGGTGCCAGGTGCGTGGGTTGTGTGCTAGGTGTGTGGGTTGAGTGCCAGGTGTGTGGGTTGGGTGCTCGGTGTGTGGGTTGTGTGCTCGGTGTGTGGGTTGTGTGCCAGGTGTGTGGGTTGAGTGCCAGGTGTGTGGGTTGAGTGCCAGGTGTGTGGGTTGGGTGCTGGGTGTGTGGGTTGGGTGCCAGGTGTGTGGGTTAGTTGCCAGGTGTGTGGGTTGGGTGCCAGGTGTGTGGGTTGGGTGCCAGGTGTGTGGGTTGGGTGCCAGGTGTGTGGGTTAGGTGCCGGATGTGTGGGTTGGGTGCCGGGTGTGTGGGTTGGGTGCCGGGTGTGTGGGTTGGGTGCCAGGTGTGGGGGTTGGGTGCCAGGTGTGTGGGTTGGGTGCCGGGTGTGGGGGTTGGGTGCCAGGTGTGTGGGTTGGGTGCCAGGTGTGGGGGTTGGGTGCCAGGTGTGTGGGTTGGGTGCCGGGTGTGTGGGTTGGGTGCCAGGTGTGGGGGTTGGGTGCCAGGTGTGTGGGTTGGGTGCCGGGTGTGTGGGTTGGGTGCCAGGTGTGGGGGTTGGGTGCCAGGTGTGTGGGTTGGGTGCCGGGTGTGTGGGTTGGGTGCCAGGTGTGTGGGCCCCGTGTCAGATGTGTGGGCCCCCATCCCGTGGGCGTTTGTGACTCACTGTCCGCAAAAACAATTATACTAAGACTGTATTCGAGTGAGTTTGTAGCGACAGGTGTGTGTGGTACAGGTGTGTGTGCCCCTTGTGACCCTAATGAGGTCATCCCGACGACACCGGGACGACAGAGCAGCCATTCTCACGGTCGTTACTCGCGGTGGCGACGCGCTGGCGTCCTGGTCGACGACGGGGCGACGGCCAGGCGCTTGGCTGGTCGCTTTAATGCATATTAATTGTTGGTAATGTGTTGGAAGACGATCTCTCTCTCTCTCTCTCTCTCTCTCTCTCTCTCTCTCTCTCTCTCTCTCTCTCTCTCTCTCTCTCTCTCTCTCTCTCTCTCTCTCTCTCTCTCTCTCTCTCTCTCTCTCTCTCTGTCTCAGTCTCTCTCTCTCTCTCTGTCTCTCTCTCTGTCTCTCTCTCTCTCTGTGTGTCTCTCTCTCTCTCTCTCTGTGTGTGTCTCTCTCTCTCTCTCTCTCTCTCTCTCTCTCTCTCTCTTTTTCTCTCTCTGTGTGTGTGTGTGTCTCTCTCTCTGTCTCTCTCTCTCTCTCTCTCTCTCTCTCTCTCTCTGTCACGTATTGCGAGTGTGTCCGTGTTGGCTCCTGCCCCCTTTCCCTTATCTGTGTGTGCTTGCACTGGGACGGTCGCTTAGTGCCAGGGTTTCTGACCACCTTGCAAATAACACGTGATCTTGAAATAAACTTCCAACATACATCTCGATCCCTCGTCTAGCCCGCTCCGCTTGCTTAATAGTTTTACCACGAAGAAATTACTTTTCACATCCTTATGGGTTATCTGAGCTTCAACCCCCTCCCTCCCCCCCCCCCCTCCCCCGATCCTCTCTCCTCCTGCGTATCACCATAAACAACAGTTTGCGTCCGTTGCGTCCTTTGCGTCAGTGTTTCTAACATAATAGAAATCTGTTGTGATTATTCAGCCTCTTAACGTTTTTTTGTTTTTTTCAACAAGGTGATGAAGCAAGTTGTCCGAGGCGTTCCTCGCAGCTCAGTTCTTTCCAAGTTCAGGGATCAATCATGTTGCAAAATATTTGATCTTTTATCGTGTCGTGAAGGTACAGTGGACTAGAGGGCGTCTGGGGGACCCTCAGCGCACAGGTTCGAACGTTTCTTGATATATCACTTTAATATGATTTATCTGGGTACTATTTATGATAATATCTGCACATATATATATTTGTTTCTATTTTTGGTTCAATTTATCATCCCACCATCTTGTAGGGTTCTCCCGTGGCATCCTCAGCTGGTCCCAGATTTCTTCACCTTGCATTTGTTTGTATTGTAGTCGTGTAGCCACCTGGCAAACATCTCTGTCTCCCATGTTCAGATCATCTGCGTCATTTTGTATATGGTGTATACTCGCTTTCGTATATGTTGTTTGTGTATACTCGCCTGTGTATGTGTTGTTTGTGTGTACTCACCTGTGTATGTGTTGTTTGTGTATACTCGCCTGTGTATGTGTTGTTTGTGTATACTCGCCTGTGTATGTGTTGTTTGTGTATACTCGCCTGTGTATGTGTTGTTTGTGTATACTCACCAAAATGTGCTTCCAGGGTTATTTAAAATTGAATTTGTTGTTCTATCTTGTGATGTTGTCAACTGTGTTCTGTTGTTCTACCTGTTGATGGTTCAGTGTTGTGTTCATTGTTCACTTGTACAGCAAACATATCTTCCACATTGTTCAGTGTTCACCTGTACAACAACAATACTGACTGCATAGTTCACTGTTCATTTGTACGACAATTCCCTCCACAGTGTTCATTGGATAATTACATTCTCATAATGGTTGGCCCGTGGTCCACCCGGCCTGTGGTCTACCCGGCCCGTGGTCCACCCGGCCCGTGGTCCACCCGGCCCGTGGTCCACCCGGCCCGTGGTCCACCCGGCCCGTGGTCCACCCGGCCCGTGGTCCACCGGGCCCGGGAGGTCTGGTCTTCCTAGGTCTCCTGCTTTATTTTGTCTTCTTATCAATATAAAACTTTCAGATTGGAATTATTACACACTCTATCTCTCTCTCTCTCCGTCTCTCTCTCTCTCTCTCTCTCTCTCTCTCTCTCCGTCTCTCTCTCTCTCTCTCTCTCTCTCTCCGTCTCTCTCTCTCTCTCTCTCTCTCTCTCTCTCTCTCTCTCTCTCTCTCTCTCTCTCTCTCTCTCTCTCTCTCTCTCTCTCTCTCTCTCTCTCTCTCTCTCTCTCTCTCTCTCTCTCTCTCTCTCTCTCTCTCTCTCTCTCTCTCTCTCTCTCTCTCTCTCTCTTTAAACTAAGGCTAGGAATTATTAGGAATATCCTTCATGCGACTGGTGCTGACAATTAAGGCGCTGGTAGGAAATAGGTTATTAGATAAGTCCACACACTCACAAGCTGGGTGGAAGCTGGACACTCAGATGAGTCACAGAGATGTTAGGACGTTTTCTTTTAGCGTGAGAATAGTGGGAAAATGGAATGCACTTAGGGAACAGGTTGTGGAAGCAAATACTATTCATAATTTTAAAACTAGGTATGATAGGGAAATGGGACAGGAGTCATTGCTGTAAACAACCGATGCTCGAAAGGCGGGATCCAAGAGTCAGTGCTCGATCCTGCAGACAGAACTAGGTGAGTACAACTAGGTGAGTACACAAACACACACACACACACACACACACACACACACACACACACACACACACACACACACACACACACACACACACACACACACACACACACAGCCTCGTAGCCTGGTGGATAGCGTGCAGGACTCGTAATTCTGTGGCACGGGTTCGATTCCCGCACGAGGCAGAAACAAATGGGCAATGTTTCTTTCACCCTGAATGCCCCTGTTACCTAGCAGTAAACAGGTACCTGGGAGTTAGTCAGCTGTCACGGGCTGCTTCCTGGTGTGTGTGTGTGTGTGGTGTGGAAAAAAAGTAGTTAGTAAACAGTTGATTGACAGTTGAGAGGCGGGCCGAAAGAGCAAAATTTAACCCCGGCAAACACAACTAGGTGAATACAACTAGGTGAATACACACACACACACACACACACATATACACACACACACACACACACACACACACACACACACACACACACACACACACACACACACACACACACACACACACACACACGAGATGCGAATAGCTTTCTCTGTTCTTGTATTCCCAGGATCACCGTCAGAACCCACGTGATCGTCCTGCAGGATGTAAAGTACCCACCGGGGATGGCTTGTGAGCGAGGGAGGCTTGGGGGGGGGGTTATCTTGAGGTTATCTTGAGATGATTTCGGGGCTTAGTGTCCCCGCGGCCCGGTCCTCGACCAGGCCTCCTTTTTGTAACCCCTCCCCCCCCCCGGGATGCAGCCCGTAGCAGCTGTCTAACTCCCAGGTACCTGTTAACTGCTAGGTAACAGGAGCATCAGGGTGAAAGAAACATTTTGCCCATTTGTCTCCGCCTCCACCGGGGATCGAACCCGGAACCTCAGGACTACGAATCCGAAGCGCTATCCACCCAGCTGTCAGGCGGGGTGAGCGAGGGAGGGGGTGGGGATGATCGTGGGAGGGGGTGGGAGGGGGTGGGGGTGAGCGAGGGAGGGAGGGAGGGATAGGGAAGGAGGGAGTGATGGAAGGATGGAGAGTGCCTTAGGGAGAAAGGGAGGGATAGTGAGTGATGGAGGGAGAGTTGTGGTTAGGGAAGGATGGGGAGTGATTGAGGGAGGAAAGGGAAGGATGAGGATTGATGGAGGAAGAGGAAGGGAGAGATAGAGAATGCTAGAGGGAGAATAGGAGCAGGCAACGAGGCCCCCCACACTGGGATCCAGCACCACCACAGGGACATCCACGACCACCACCTCACCACAACAGGCACCACAGGAGCCCCAGGCACTCCAACAACACCAACCTCAGATGACACCGAACCCATATATTCCCCACGTCCCCCCAGGCCGCACCACCAGGGGGTGACGATCCCAGAGACCTCATACGCTTCGGGTCAGGATGCAGATCATCTGAACTATCCACCTCCAACACAGCCATTGATCAAACAATTATGTATTAACGATAAGACCTACCATTAATGTATGACGACTTACTGTAAATATATTGCTCTTGAAATAGATCATTCTCTGTAACTAGCTGACATGTAACTATAAGGTGTGAAGGATAGATGAAATTGTTTATGTAATAATCTAAGATGAGGTCTGATAAAGACCTTTTGTGCCCTCTGTAATGCTTTTGCCCTACCGCTCACAGGATGAATATGGGGTGCACAATAAAGTAGCCGCCTCCGGCGGTAACAATCATCAATCGAAATGTCCACCTCCAACACAGACGCCCCACCGGGAGCACGGGAAAACCCCACGCTGTCAAGTGCCCCATGGCCAAACATTACATCAGCCACGCCGACCACTGGAGGCACCGGAGCCACCACCACATCAGGCTGCACGGTGTGCACCTCCACACGGACACCAGGAACCACACACAGCACTCGGTCCGAAGCAACGACAACCTCCTGGCAGCCCAACACTCACCGGCAGCTGAGACCCCGGAGCACCAGACACCACACCGCCATCACATACCCCCAACGACACAGGCACCGGTACCACTTCAAAAGCCATTACCACATCCACCGCAGCCCAGGGAGGAGGAATGACCACACTCGCATCCGACACGCCGCATGCAGCACCACCAGGGGAGGAAAACCGGAGAAACCGCAGGCTAACATGGCACAGCAACTGCAGCCAGGCTCTTCGCAGGAGAAGGACCCCTTCCTTCTGAAGAATAAGTAAGTAATTTTCAAAAGAAGGCACCAATTCCTTCTGAAGAGATTTATGCGCTCCACCACACCATCCCCGCACACCACAGCCAGATGACCCGACATGCTGCACCAAATACAGGTGCGAGGCTGCTCAGCATAAAAACACCGGATGGAGAACCCCAGCAACACCATCGAAAATGGGATATCAGCCTTAACCTGCATCGTAAGCGTCCTCGTCCCATTCAGCCAACCAGAGGAAATCACATTCAGCCAGAGGTGCAAGTGTGGGGTTTTCTATTTTGCTTTTCCGACTGCAATGCGTACGTTGCCAATGTACATGTGGCAGACGCTTCACGAAGCTGTCAGAATCAGCAGAGAAAATACGAGAGCAACCGTACAGGGCCTGGGAGCAACGTCTAATTAGAGTCCTTGAGGGTCTCTTCTCAGACTAGCCTCACCTGGTCCTGGTCCACGTTGATCGTTAGAATCTCTTCAATGCTTTAACACTTTAAGGGACTCCTAGAGTCCTCATCACATTTATAGTTTAGTGAATAATAGGCAACTCGGTGTTGAAGACACCTGGAGCTGAAGGCTTGAGTAAATAGTTGGCAGTATTCAGAAGTGGTTCAACGGAAACACCGCATAAAGCTTAACAGTAGTTTATTTACTAACTTAACCACTAATACAAAGGGTGATTGATTTACAGATTGGCGTCAGAAAGGCTATGGTTGCATTAGCGAGGCTCTTGACATCTGGCTAATCGATTCGGATCCACTCGTGGAGAAACACCTAACTTAACACAATTGACAGCCAATCATTAACACGGCAAACCTAACTGCCGGTGTGCAAAGGGATCACAAGAGTTCCAACCGGATACTCTGTTAATGATGATGCACAATAAATCAACAATGGTACTGTCAATGGGACAGGCAATAACATGCACAATAATAATATCACACAATACTAAATGTGTGGTGTATGTAAAGCTCACATTCACAGACGAGTGTAATGTCGTGATACCACACAGATTAACACGCATACACCGTCGGGTGTCTAGGTCTCCACCTTTACCTGTGTCAGGTATAAGAATGTTAGAACTGTGGTTGATCCCTCAGATCAACACAGACAGACACAATAATACAATAACAGGATCTTGTACTTGCAGGTAGGCTACTGCTCTTATTCACTCACTCACTCAGGCACATTTATGCAAGAACTCGTAGGTGGCCTGATAGCTGGTTTCGCTCGTTATGACGCAAGACCATTGGCGACAGGCTTTCCCACAAACTGTACTTGACACGGAGGGTACACTCAGGAGGGCGCGCTGTATGTTGAACAGACAGATACACGTACACACTTGATGGCACTGGCGTTGAGTAAGGGTGGTGACGTCACGTAGTACAGTGAGGGCGGCGACTGGCTACATGCTCGGGACAGAGTGACGGCTGGTGGTGGCTGGTTATATGGTACCATGCGGTACACTGTGGTAAAGTCACACACAGATTATTTGGCAGCAGCACTCCATAGTTCACTCACAATGATCTCCAGTTGTCACCAGGGGTTACCTGATACCAGTCTGTTTCGCTCTGGTGATTTGTCACTAGGCTTCTGAACAATATAATCACGATCGCGATTCCGGGCGAGCGTTGGTATATCGAAAAGATGGTGAGTTTAACTTGACGGTGAGGAATGGACGGTGTTCAGTCTATTGGCCAATAGACAGAACAGGACACATCCACTAGCTACGAACTTCCTCACGTGAGTACCCTTGCAAGAGAACGCAGGGCTCCTCATAGGGCACATACACAAGGGGTTACAATTGTCCAATGGCATTACAGCAAAAGAGTGGGCACCAATCATATTGATCGGTCCATGATCAGTAGCAGAGGTGACGTCATGAACACGTCACGACCACGTCACAGTTGTTATTCTCCATCGCACCGGTTGAGGCTGACCCCAGAGGTCAGATCTGTCGCCTCGTTGGCGTCCCCTCTCTCTCTCTCTCACGCTTCGCACCAGCCAATGTACTCTCTGACCCTATAGCATGGATGCTTAACTTCCCTGTATCTACTCCCTGCCTGGACATACGGCGGCCTCCGTGTTATAAATCTATTCCTGGTTAAGTGGGCATCCTGGGGATACCCAACATGACAGTTTACTATCCAGGATTAACAGAGTTAGGGCTTGTGCACGAGATCGGTGCACTGTGCACTGCAATGAGCCATTGAAGTCAGCTGTGGGATAATCTTGAGAGACCATCCTCTCACAGCAAGAGACGCCCATTTTTTCCCCCAAAAACGATGCAACAGGTCATCAGGAAATTTAAAAGGTGCACCATGCACACTCAAATAAGTCAATGGAACACTGCGACCCGAAATTACCAGTCCCAGCATCCCCAGGTAACAGAAAGGTGCATCCATCATAATGCCTGACGAAATCTGTGAAGACACTCGAATGAAACTTCACCGCCCAGTGACTACAGATGAGCAGGACACCACCTACGCGGGCCATTGCAACACGCATGACATCAAACGACGCTATGTCTGTTACCGGATAATCCACCAGGCCGGAGAACTCCAGCCCCGCACATTACGTCCACTTTACAGAAGACAGGGGGGGTAACCCTATATCATGCAGGCCCGCACGGCAGCTGGGTCCCCCTTCAACTTCACCGCTAACTGCTTAGCAAGACCGAGATGTCCGCACCTCTCTGGCAGTCGAATGGCGAATTCTTCAGATGTCCTCTTGGTCGACAAGCAATGGTAGTATTCACCTAGTTGTGTTTGCGGGGGTTGAGCTTTACTCTTTCGGCCCACCTCTCAACTGTCAATCAACTGTTTACTAATTTATCCCCCCCCCCCCCACACCACAGGAAGCAGCCCGTGACACCTGACTAACTCCCAGGTACCTATTTACTGCTAGGTAACAGGAGCATTCAGGATGAAACAAACTTTACCCATTTGTTTCTGCCAGGTGCGGGAATCGGACCCGTGCCACAGAATTATGAGTCCTGGGAGCTATCCACCAGGCTACCAGGCCCCTGTAGTTGTGCCATACGAGCGGTGTTCAAAATCAACTGTGATCCAAGATGACCACTATTATGAGAATGGTGTTCAACCAGTTATATTCAAGAGATATAATCATCTGATGTCTTTAATTGTAATGTACTGACCTTGAGAAGGAGAGTCGGTGGTGACGCTACTGGCAAGACCAGCCAGCAGGAGTACCAGCAGGAGCACCAGCAGGAGTCCACTCTGCCTTAGAGTCATCATCTGGTGGGTCTAGAAAAAAAAATAAGTTGGTATATCACAGATTGGCAAGGTTGTTGTTCTTTCTTGTTCTCATTGCTTATGTTGACGTTAGTACTATTATACTCTGCTTCTTCCTCCCGCGGCCTCCACCTCTGGCCGTCCTATGACGCATTCCTCAATTGTAATGTAACGTACTGTGTATATCTTGAGGTTATCTTGAGATGATTTCGGGGCTTTAGTGTCCCCGCGGCCCGGTCCTCGACCAGGCCTCCACCCCCAGGAAGCAGCCCGTGACAGCTGACTAACACCCAGGTACCTATTTTACTGCTAGGTAACAGGGAGTAACCATAAGCCATATTTTCTCGAATATATTTATATTAATGTATTATAGGATTTTGTGCATATTTAGGCCTAGAATATGTTAGGTGTTTTGATCATGTTGGCAATTATTTTTGTTTGCAGTACGTGAGCAACCAGCACTCGGGCCATGATTTTTCCACGCTGTTCATTCAAAATAGGAATTTTCTCAAATATAATTAGCGTTATTATATATTATCGTATTGTGCATATTTAGGCTTAGATTAAGATTGGTTTGGTGTTTAGGCTTTGTTGGCAATTATTTGTATATGTAGCTCGTGGGTGGGAACATTTGCCGAGTTCTGATTCGAACAGAATGTCGTCAGCGAGGCACTGTTCAAGAAATGTTCAACCCTCATCAGTTATAAGTCGTGTTCTTCATTCATAAACAGGGGATTCTGGCGGCTGGATTAACGAGCATTTGACCTTTGTTGATGAGGACGGGATGGTATTTAGAGAGGCAAGATGCCACCACATAAAGGGAGCGAAGCATTTGTTAAGAAAATTTCGAATGCAATCAGTTGTGAGTCATGTGTAAAGTATTTTTAATTCATAAACTGGAGGTTTGGTAGCTGGGTAAAAAGCAATTGGCCATCCGTTACAAGGACGGGCTGCATTCAGGAACATGGCGACGTTCTTGTGGCTTGTATATAGGAGGCGAGTTGTGACTTGTATATTAATGCTTCTTCCTGTAAACAGCACTCCATTCTCGTAAACACTGGTTAAATGCTCATCATTCCAACAGCCTCCCCTCTCACCGCCTTCGAAAAACAATTCGAACACAATCTTTGAGTTGCGAGTCGAGTCGTATTTAGATTTTGTAATTTACAAAGAGAAGGGCAGCTCCTGGATTAAACGAGCATTTAGCTAATGTTCAGCTCGGTGTTGGGCTCAAGGCATACTAACCCCAGGAGGGTTATTAAGAGTACCACAATAGCATACTGAACATACTCCGGAACTTGAGTAAACTCTCGGTGAATATACAACAAGAAGCGCAGTATACTTCTCGGTGTAAATACCACGTGAGCAACGGCTATAAGGCTTGGCCGACTGCTAGGAACGGGTCCATCACTGTTTGTAAACCCGTAAACACGACACAAACCAAACACTAGAATATCACTCTGTCTACACGTGCAGTATGCGTAAACTTCGATAACTCTGAACGGTCACTCTGTACGAGTACTCTCAACGGTCACTCTGTACGAGTACTCTCAACGGTCACTCTGTACGAGTACTCTCAACGGTCACTCTGTACGAGTACTCTCAACGGTCACTCTGTAGGAGTAGTCTCAACGGTCACTCTGTACGAGTACTCTCAACGGTCACTCTGTACGAGTACTCTCAACGGTCACTCTGTACGAGTACTCTCAACGGTCACTCTGTACGAGTACTCTCAACGGTCACTCTGTACGAGTACTCTCAACGGTCACTCTGTACGAGTACTCTCAACGGTCACTCTGTACGAGTACTCTCAACGGTCACTCTGTACGAGTACTCTCAACGGTCACTCTGTACGAGTACTCTCAACGGTCACTCTGTACGAGTACTCTCAACGGTCACTCTGTAGGAGTAGTCTCAACGGTCACTCTGTACGAGTACTCTCAACGGTCACTCTGTACGAGTACTCTCAACGGTCACTCTGTACGAGTACTCTCAACGGTCACTCTGTACGAGTACTCTCAACGGTCACTCTGTACGAGTACTCTCAACGGTCACTCTGTAGGAGTAGTCTCAACGGTCACTCTGTACGAGTACTCTCAACGGTCACTATGCACGAGTACTCTCAACGGTCACTCTGTACGAGTACTCTCAACGGTCACTATGCACGAGTACTCTCAACGGTCACTATGCACGAGTACTCTCAACGGTCACTATGCACGAGTACTCTCAACGGTCACTATGCACGAGTACTCTCAACGGTCACTATGCACGAGTACTCTCAACGGTCACTATGCACGAGTACTCTCAACGGTCACTATGCACGAGTACTCTCAACGGTCACTATGCACGAGTACTCTCAACAGTCACTATGCACGAGTACTCTCAACAGTCACTATGCACGAGTACTCTCAACAGTCACTATGCACGAGTACTCTCAACAGTCACTATGCACGAGTACTCTCAACAGTCACTATGCACGAGTACTCTCAACAGTTACTCTATTCGGTCAGTGTATACGGGTACTCTATAAGGTAATAGCCAAACAGATGAAAGTCATCAAAGTCACGACAGTTATTTTATAATAATCATTAAATGAAAGCAAAAATTTGGTATAGATTACTTACAATTCTAATGTTGCCGTGTTTTTGTGATGTCCTATGTTACACTGTGTTATACTGTGTTGTGGTGTGTTATACTGTGTTATGCTGTGTTGTACTGTGTTGTGGTGTGTTATACTGTGTTGTGGTGTGTTATACTGTGTTACACTGTGTTATACTGTGTTGTGGTGTGTTATACTGTGTTATGGTGTGTTGTACTGTGTTATGGTGTGTTATACTGTGTTGTGGTGTGTTATACTGTGTTGTGGTGTGTTATACTGTGTTACACTGTGTTATACTGTGTTGTGGTGTGTTGAACTGTGTTATGGTGTGTTGTACTGTGATGTGGTGTGTTATACTGTGTTATGGTGTGTCGTACTGTGTTATGGTGTGTTGAACTGTGTTATGGTGTGTTATACTGTGTTATGGTGTGTTATACTGTGTTGTGGTGTGTTATACTGTGTTATGGTGTGTCGTACTGTGTTGTGGTGTGTTGTACTGTGTTATGGTGTGTTATACTGTGTTGTGGTGTGTTGTACTGTGTTGTGGTGTGTTATACTGTGTTGTGGTGTGTTGTACTGTGTTATGGTGTGTAGTACTGTTTTGTGGTGTGTTGTACTGTGTTATGGTGTGTCGTACTGTGTTATGGTGTGTTATACTGTGTTATGGTGTGTCGTACTGTGTTATGGTGTGTCGTACTGTGTTATGGTGTGTTATACTGTGTTGTGGTGTGTTGTACTGTGTTATGCTGTGTTGAACTGTGTTATGGTGTGTTGTACTGTGTTGTGGTGTGTTGTACTGTGTTGTGGTGTGTTATACTGTGTTATGGTGTGTTGTACTGTGTTATGGTGTGTTGTACTGTGTTGTGGTGTGTTGTACTGTGTTATGGTGTGTTATACTGTGTTGTGGTGTGTTATACTGTGTTATGGTGTGTCGTACTGTGTTATGGTGTGTTGTACTGTGTTATGCTGTGTTGAACTGTGTTATGGTGTGTTGTACTGTGTTATGGTGTGTAGTACTGTGTTGTGGTGTGTTGTACTGTGTTGTGGTGTGCTGTACTGTGTTGTGGTGTGTTATACTGTGTTACACTGTGTTATACTGTGTTGTGGTGTGTTATACTGTGTTATGGTGTGTCGTACTGTGTTATGGTGTGTTGTACTGTGTTATGGTGTGTTGAACTGTGTTATGGTGTGTTGTACTGTGTTATGGTGTGTCGTACTGTGTTATGGTGTGTTGTACTGTGTTGTGGTGTGTCGTACTGTGTTATGGTGTGTTGTACTGTGTTGTGGTGTGTCGTACTGTGTTATGGTGTGTTGTACTGTGTTATGGTGTGTTGAACTGTGTTATGGTGTGTTGTACTGTGTTATGGTGTGTCGTACTGTGTTATGGTGTGTTGTACTGTGTTATGGTGTGTCGTACTGTGTTATGGTGTGTTGTACTGTGTTATGGTGTGTCGTACTGTGTTATGGTGTGTCGTACTGTGTTATGGTGTGTCGTACTGTGTTATGGTGTGTTGTACTGTGTTGTGGTGTGTTGTACTGTGTTGTGGTGTGTCGTACTGTGTTATGGTGTGTTGTACTGTGTTATGCTGTGTTGTACTGTGTTATGGTGTGTCGTACTGTGTTATGGTGTGTCGTACTGTGTTATGGTGTGTTGTACTGTGTTATGGTGTGTCGTACTGTGTTATGGTGTGTTGTACTGTGTTGTGGTGTGTCGTACTGTGTTATGGTGTGTTGTACTGTGTTATGGTGTGCTGTACTGTGTTGTGGTGTCCTGTACTGTGTTGTGGTGTCCTGTACTGTGTTGTGGTGTCCTGTACTGTGTTGTGGTGTGTCGTACTGTGTTGTGGTGTGTTGTACTGTGTTGTGGTGTGCTGTACTGTGTTGTGGTGTCCTGTACTGTGTTGTGGTGTCCTGTACTGTGTTGTGGTGTCCTGTACTGTGTTGTGGTGTCCTGTACTGTGTTGTGGTGTCCTGTACTGTGTTGTGGTGTCCTGTACTGTGTTGTGGTGTCCTGTACTGTGTTGTGGTGTGCTGTACTGTGTTGTACTGTGTTATGATGTGTTGTACTGTGTTGTGGTGTGTCGTACTGTGTTGTGGTGTGTCGTACTGTGTTATGGTGTGTTGTACTGTGTTATGGTGTGCTGTACTGTGTTGTGGTGTCCTGTACTGTGTTGTGGTGTCCTGTACTGTGTTGTGGTGTCCTGTACTGTGTTGTGGTGTGCTGTACTGTGTTGTGGTGTCCTGTACTGTGTTGTGGTGTCCTGTACTGTGTTGTGGTGTGTTGTACTGTGTTGTGGTGTCCTGTACTGTGTTGTGGTGTCCTGTACTGTGTTGTACTGTGTTATGATGTGTTGTACTGTGTTATGGTGTGTTGTACTGTGTTGTACTGTGTTGTACTATGTTATGGTGTGTTGTACTGTGTTATACTGTGTTGTACTGTGTTGTACTGTGTTATGATGTGTTGTACTGTGTTGTACTGTGTTATGGTGTGTTGTACTGTGTTGTACTGTGTTATGGTGTGTTGTACTGTGTTGTACTGTGTTATGGTGTGTTGTACTGTGTTATGATGTGTTGTACTATGTTATGGTGTGTCGTACTGTGTTATGGTGTGTTGAACTATGTTATGGTGTGTTGTACTGTGTTATGGTGTGTTGAACTGTGTTATGGTGTGTTGTACTGTGTTATGGTGTGTTGTACTGTGTTGTGGTGTGTTATACTGTGTTATGGTGTGTCGTACTATGTTGTACTGTGTTATGGTGTGTTGTACTGTGTTGTGGTGTGTTATACTGTGTTATGGTGTGTCGTACTATGTTGTACTGTGTTATGGTGTGTTGTACTGTGTTGTGGTGTGTTATACTGTGTTATGGTGTGTCGTACTATGTTGTACTGTGTTATGGTGTGTTGTACTATGTTATGGTGTGTCGTACTATGTTGTACTGTGTTATGGTGTGTTGAACTATGTTATGGTGTGTTGTACTGTGTTATGATGTGTTGTACTGTGTTATGGTGTGTTGTACTGTGTTATGGTGTGTTGAACTGTGTTATGGTGTGTTGTACTGTGTTATGGTGTGTTGAACTGTGTTATGGTGTGTTGTACTGTGTTATGGTGTGTTGAACTGTGTTGTACTGTGTTGTACTGTGTTGTACTGTGTTGTACTGTGTTATACTGTGTTGTACTGTGTTATGGTGTGTTGTACTGTGTTGTACTGTGTTATACTGTGTTGTACTGTGTTATGGTGTGTTGTGTACTGAACAGCATTGCTAAATGTCTCTCAGAGTGTGTTGTGGTCCGTTATATAGTGTTGCTTTGTGTTATCCTCTGATATATGGCTGAGATATCTAGTTTTATACTGCCGCTCGTTACGGTGTGTGTTAGTGCTTGTTACAAGTGCTTGCTCTCTCTCCTGTTGTGCTGTGTAGGCCTGAGTGTTGCTGTGTTGTGTTGTGTAGGCCTGAGTGTTGCTGTGTTGTGTAGGCCTGAGTGTTGCTGTGTTGTGTAGGCCTGAGTGTTGCTGTGTTGTGCTGTGTAGGCCTGAGAGCTGCTATGTAGTGATGTGTAGGCCTGAGCGCTGCTATGTAGTGATGTGTAAGCCTGAGAGCTGCTATGTAGTGATGTGTAGGCCTGAGAGCTGCTATGTAGTGATGTGTAGGCCTGAGCGCTGCTATGTAGTGATGTGTAGGCCTGAGCACTGCTATGTAGTGATGTGTAGGCCTGAGAGCTGCTATGTAGTGATGTGTAGGCCTGAGAGCTGCTATGTAGTGATGTGTAGGCCTGAGCGCTGCTATGTAGTGATGTGTAGGCCTGAGCGCTGCTATGTAGTGATGTGTAGGCCTGAGAGTTGCTATGTAGTGATGTGTAGGCCTGAGAGCTGCTATGTAGTGATGTGTAGGCCTGAGCGCTGCTATGTAGTGATGTGTAGGCCTGAGAGCTGCTATGTAGTGATGTGTAGGCCTGAGAGCTGCTATGTAGTGATGTGTAGGCCTGAGCGCTGCTATGTAGTGATGTGTAGGCCTGAGCGCTGCTATGTAGTGATGTGTAGGCCTGAGCGCTGCTATGTAGTGATGTGTAGGCCTGAGCGCTGCTATGTAGTGA
>NC_091171.1:48531861-48547691 GCF_040958095.1 Procambarus clarkii
CGTGCGTGTGTGTGCCTGATTGTGTCACTAATGACACATCGGTCAACATGTGTGTAATTATCCAATGTTTGTTTATGTATCTGGGTGGCAAGAGGAGGTGTTAGTGGGCATTCCTTCCCCTTCCTTCTCCTCCTATCCTCTCTCTCCCCTCCCCCCTCTTCCTCCCCTCTCACCTCTCTCCTACCCTCCCTCACCCTTCTCTCCCTCCCTCACTCCTCATACTATCCTTCACACCTAATCTAACTTAGTTCAACATTTCGTTAAAACCTAATTTTACTAAATTTAAGCAACATGAGCAAAACCAAATTTAATTTATTCTAAAAGAGATAATTTAAGTAGATTTATTAATATAAAATCAAATAAAATCACACTAGAATTAAAACTATCGCAAAGTTTCATTGGTTTTTATTATGTAAACTTCAGGAGCAAATGGATTGGAAGAGTTTATCCTGAAGCATCACCACCACACAGATAACAGTTATCGACTACTAATGACTTACATTAACTGTTATCACCATGAAGGTTGTACACATTACTGTAGAGGGAGAGAGAGAGAGAGAGAGAGAGAGAGAGAGAGAGAGAGAGAGAGAGAGAGAGAGAGAGAGAGAGAGAGAGAGAGAGAGAGAGAGAGAGAGAGAGAGAGAATTTATAACAATAATATATTGTCCTCCGTTAACAGACCACCTGGAGAGGACCCACACACACACACACACACACACACACACACACACACACACACACACACACACACACACACACACACACACACACACACACACACACACACACACACACGCACGCACGCACACACACACACACACACACACACACACACACACACACACACACACACACACACACACACACACGCACACGCACGCACGCTGACACACAGGGGCCTCGTAGCCTGGTGGATAGCGCGCAGGATTCGTAATTCTGTGGCGCGGGTTCGATTCCCGCACGAGGCAGAAACAAATGGGCAAAGTTTCTTTCACCCTGAATGCCCCTGTTACCTAGCAGTAAATAGGTACCTGGGAGTTAGTCAGCTGTCACGGGCTGCTTCCTGGGGTGTGTGTGTGTGTGTGTGGTGTGGAAAAAAAAAAAAGTAGTTAGTAAACAGTTGATTGACAGTTGAGAGGCGGGCCGAAAGAGCAAAGCTCAACCCCCCGTAAAAACACAACTAGTAAACACACACACACACGCGCGCACGCACGCTGATGCTCACACACACACACGCACGCACGCACGCACACACACACACACACACACACACACACACACACACACACACACACACACACACACACACACACACACACACACACACACACACACACACATACACACACACACACACACACACACACACACACACACACACACACACACACACACACACATACACACACACACATACACACACACACACACACGTTTATGAGGTCTATGAGGTGTTTATGAGGTCAATGCTCGATCCTGCAGACACAACTAGGTGAGTACAACTAGATGAGTACACATGCACGCTGACACACACATACAGGCAAGGAACTACCTAACAGGAAGGAGCCAGAGAGTTACAGTAAGGGGCGAGAAGTCGAAGTGGCGAACAGTAACGAGTGGAGTACCACAAGGATCGGTGCTGGGACCAATTCTATTTCTAATATATGGTAACGAGATGTTTACAGGAGTAGAGTCCTACATGTCGATGTTCGCGGATGATGCAAAGTTGATCAGAAGAGTTGTGACAGATAAGGATTGCAGGATCCTCCAAGAGGACATGAACAGGTTGCAGAGATGGTCAGAGAAATGGCTACTAAAGCTCAACACGAGCAAATGTAAAGTTATGGAAATGGGATCAGGTGATAGGCGACCAAAGGGACAGTACACATTGAAGGGAAACTGCCTACCTGTGACGATTCAAGAAAGAGACCTGGGAGTGGACGTAACACCTAACTCCTGAGGCACATGTAAATAGGATAACGACAGCAGCGTACTCTACACTGACAAAAGTTAGAACATCATTCAGAAACCTAAGTGAGTAGGCTTTTAGGGCGCTTTACACTGCCTACATGAGGCCAGTCTTGGAGTATGCCGCGCCATCATGGAGTCCCCATCTGAAGAAACACATAAGGAAACCGGAAAATGTTCAGAAGTTTGCGAAGAGGCTTGTCCCAGAGTTACGAGAAATGGGGATATGAAGAACGCCTGAAGGAATTGAACCTTATAACACTAGAAAAAAGAAGGGAGAGAGGGGATATGATAGAATCGTATAAAATACTCAAGACAATTGACAAAGTGGAAATAGATGAAAAGTTTACACGTAATAGTAAGAGAACGAGGGGACACGGACAGAACGAGGGGACATGGGTGGAAGCTGGACACTCAGATCAGTCACAGAGATGTTTAGTTTTCTTTTAGGGTGAGAGTAGTGGTTAAAATGGAATGAACTTAATGCATTCACTAGAACACTATATTGTATTGTTGAATGTGAAACCGTTAAAGACTTTAGACCTCCTGGCCTCTTGTACCACCAACTGTGTAACTATTTCATTGACTCAGGTGTTCTGGATGACATCCTAACAATTTATCCAAAATTTGCTTGTCCATTTTAAAGAATGAAGAACAATTCTATTTATATAATTTTTAAGCTGCATTTTTATGAACCCATCCCTGCCCTTGTCTGGCAGTGCACAATAGAAAGTTGTATTTACATATTCATACATAAAAACATTGATTGTAACCATGATATATATATGTGCTTCAGCCTACAGTTTAGACTTATTGTCTTGTATATGACCCTCTGTCCTGCGTGACAGTGAATACCAGCATTATCCTCACTTTAATAAGACTTAACTGAATTCCTCAGATTAGGCAAAATTGTAATTAAATTTTGTCAATAAAGATGTTAATAATAATAAGAATAAGAACACACATATAACCATACACACGTAAACGTTATAACACCAGGGGAGAACAAAGGAGAAACTCAGGAGAGATATGTTCACGATATGCACGATACTGATGTAAAAATGAATGAGTTGCCACAGCGGGCTACACGAGAACCTTTACACTCTTCACGACCATCTCAGCACCATGTATATACAAATGTATATATACCTCCCCAGCAATGACGATGTATACACATGAGAAGTATGTATACCTCCCCAGCAATGACGATGTATACACATGAGAAGTATGTATACCTCCCCAGCAATGACGATGTATACACATGAGAAGTATACATACCTCCCCAGCAATGACGATGTATATATTTCAATACAATTTCCCATACGGCATTATGTTTCCCATTTGATGAACTGTCACCTACACTTTATATACACATCCAAGTGGGGCACCTGGGGGGGCACCTGGGGGGGCACCTGGGGCACCTGGGGTACCTGGGGGGGCACCTGGGGGGGCACCTGGGGCACCTGGGGGGGCACCTGGGGCACCTGGGGGGGCACCGGGGGGGCACCTGGGGGGGCACCTGGGGCACCTGGGGCACCTGGGGGGGCACCTGGGGCACTGTGGGGGTGCCAGGTCATCCGTCAGGTTAAGGCCAGTCACTGGAGGGTGACCGCCTGGCCGCAGCCTCGCCCTTGACAACACAGGAGTGAGGGCCCGGTCACTGTGTCCTTGGCGCCCTCTGGTCAACACCACGCAAGAGGTTACCTTGTCTCTACCCTTAGTTATGATCCTGCAGCGTTAGAAGCCTTCCTGCAACGTTAGTAGCCTTCCTGCAACGTTAGTAGCCTTCCTGCAGCGTTAGTAGCCTTCCTGCAGCGTTAGTAGCCTTCCTGCAACGTTAGTAGCCTTCCTGCAGCGTTAGTAGCCTTCCTGCAGCGTTAGTAGCCTTCCTGCAGCGTTAGTAGCCTTCCTGCAGCGTTAGTAGCCTTCCTGCAACGTTAGTAGCCTTCCTGCAACGTTAGTAGCCTTCCTGCAACGTTAGTAGCCTTCCTGCAACGTTAGTAGCCTTCGTGCAGCGTTAGTAGCCTTCCTGCAGCGATAGTAGCCTTCCTGCAACGTTAGTAGCCTTCCTGCAGCGTTAGTAGCCTTCCTGCAACGTTAGTAGCCTTCCTGCAACGTTAGTAGCCTTCCTGCAGCGTTAGTAGCCTTCCTGCAGCGTTAGTAGCCTTCCTGCAACGTTAGTAGCCTTCCTGCAGCGTTAGTAGCCTTCCTGCAACGTTAGTAGCCTTCCTGCAGCGTTAGTAGCCTTCCTGCAACGTTAGTACCCTTCCTGCAGCGTTAGTAGCCTTCCTGCAACGTTAGTAGCCTTCCTGCAGCGTTAGTAGCCTTCCTGCAACGTTAGTAGCCTTCCTGCAGCGTTAACAACCTGCAACGTTAGTAGCCTTCCTGCAGCGTTAGTAGCCTTCCTGCAACGTTAGTAGCCTTCCTGCAACGTTAGTAGCCTTCCTGCAACGTTAGTAGCCTTCCTGCAACGTTAGTAGCCTTCCTGCCACGTTAGTAGCCTTCCTGCAGCGATAGTAGCCTTCCTGCAACGTTAGTAGCCTTCCTGCAGCGTTAGTAGCCTTCCTGCAACGTTAGTAGCCTTCCTGCAACGTTAGTAGCCTTCCTGCAGCGTTAGTAGCCTTCCTGCAGCGTTAGTAACCTTCCTGCAACGTTAGTAGCCTTCCTGCAGCGTTAGTAGCCTTCCTGCAACGTTAGTAGCCTTCCTGCAGCGTTAGTAGCCTTCCTGCAAGGTTAGTAGCCTTCCTGCAACGTTAGTAGCCTTCCTGCAACGTTAGTAGCCTTCCTGCAACGTTAGTAGCCTTCCTGCAACGTTAGTAGCCTTCCTGCAGCGTTAACAACCTGCAACGTTAGTAGCCTTCCTGCAGCGTTAGTAGCCTTCCTGCAACGTTAGTAGCCTTCCTGCAACGTTAGTAGCCTTCCTGCAACGTTAGTAGCCTTCCTGCAACGTTAGTAGCCTTCCTGCAGCGATAGTAGCCTTCCTGCAACGTTTGTAGCCTTCCTGCAGCGTTAGTAGCCTTCCTGCAGCGTTAGTAGCCTTCCTGCAACGTTAGTAGCCTTCCTGCAACGTTAGTAGCCTTCCTGCAGCGTTAGTAGCCTTCCTGCAGCGTTAGTAGCCTTCCTGCAACGTTAGTAGCCTTCTTGCAGCGTTAGTAGCCTTCCTGCAACGTTAGTAGCCTTCCTGCAGCGTTAGTAGCCTTTCTGCAACGTTAGTAGCCTTCCTGCAACGTTAGTAGCCTTCCTGCAACGTTAGTAGCCTTCCTGCAACGTTAGTAGCCTTCCTGCAGCGTTAGTAGCCTTCCTGCAGCGTTAGTAGCCTTCCTGCAACGTTAGTAGCCTTCCTGCAACGTTAGTAGCCTTCCTGCAACGTTAGTAGCCTTCCTGCAGCGTTAGTAGCCTTCCAGCAACGTTAGTAGCCTTCCTGCAACGTTAGTAGCCTTCCTGCAACGTTAGTAGCCTTCCTGCAACGTTAGTAGCCTTCCTGCAACGTTAGTAGCCTTCCTGCAACGTTAGTAGCCTTCCTGCAACGTTAGTAGCCTTCCTGCAACGTTAGTATCCTTCCAGCAACGTTAATAGCCTTCCTGCAACGTTAGTAGCCTTCCTGCAACGTTAGTAGCCTTCCTGCAGCGTTAGTAACCTTCCTGCAACGTTAGTAGCCTTCCTGCAGCGTTAGTAGCCTTCCTGCAACGTTAGTAGCCTTCCTGCAACGTTAGTAGCCTTCCTGCAGCGTTAACAACCTACAGCGTTAGTAGGCTTCCTGCAACGTTAGTAGCCTTCCTGCAACGTTAGTAGCCTTCCTGCAACGTTAGTAGCCTTCCAGCAACGTTAATAACCTTCCTGCAACGTTAGTAGCCTTCCTGCAACGTTAGTAGCCTTCCTGCAGCGTTAGTAACCTTCCTGCAGCGTCAGTAGCCTTCCTGCAACGTTAGTAGCCTTCCTGCAACGTTAGTAGCCTTCCTGCAGCGTTAACAACCTGCAGCGTTAGTAGCCTTCCTGCAACGTTAGTAGCCTTCCTGCAACGTTAGTAGCCTTCCTGCAGCGTTAGTAGCCTTCCTGCAACGTTAGTAGCCTTCCTGCAACGTTAGTAGCCTTCCAGCAACGTTAGTAGCCTTCCAGCAACGTTAGTAGCCTTCCTGCAGCGTTAGTAGCCTTCCAGCAACGTTAGTAGCCTTCCTGCAACGTTAGTAGCCTTCCTGCAACGTTAGTAGCCTTCCTGCAACGTTAGTAGCCTTCCTGCAACGTTAGTAGCCTTCCTGCAACGTTAGTAGCCTTCATGCAACGTTAGTAGCCTTCCTGCAACGTTAGTAGCCTTCCAGCAACGTTAATAGCCTTACTGCAACGTTAGTAGCCTTCCTGCAACGTTAGTAGCCTTCCTGCAGCGTTAGTAGCCTTCCTGCAACGTTAGTAGCCTTCCTGCAACGTTAGTAGCCTTCCTGCAGCGTTAACAACCTGCAGCGTTAGTAGCCTTCCTGCAGCGTTAACAACCTGCAGCGTTAGTAGCCTTCCTGCAACGTTAGTAGCCTTCCTGCAACGTTAGTAGCCTTCCTGCAACGTTAGTAGCCTTCCTGCAGCGTTAACAACCTGCAGCGTTAGTAGCCTTCCTGCAACGTTAGTAGCCTTCCTGCAGCGTTAGTAGCCTTCCTGCAACGTTAGTAGCCTTCCTGCAACGTTAGTAGCCTTCCTGCAGCGTTAACAACCTGCAGCGTTAGTAGCCTTCCTGCAACGTTAGTAGCCTTCCTGCAACGTTAGTAGCCTTCCTGCAACGTTAGTAGCCTTCCTGCAACGTTAGTAGCCTTCCTGCAGCGTTAACAACCTGCAGCGTTAGTAGCCTTCCTGCAACGTTAGTAGCCTTCCTGCAACGTTAGTAGCCTTCCTGCAACGTTAGTAGCCTTCCTGCAACGTTAGTAGCCTTCCTGCAACGTTAGTAGCCTTCCTACAGCGTTAACAACCTGCAGCGTTAGTAGCCTTCCTACAACGTTAGTAGCCTTCCTGCAACGTTAGTAGCCTTCCTACAACGTTAGTAGCCTTCCTGCAACGTTAGTAGCCTTCCTGCAACGTTAGTAGCCTTCCTGCAACGTTAGTAGCCTTCCTGCAACGTTAGTAGCCTTCCTGCAACGTTAGTAGCCTTCCTGCAACGTTAGTAGCCTTCCTGCAACGTTAGTAGTCTTCCTGCAGCGTTAGTAGCCTTCCTGCAACGTACGTTAGTAACCTTCCTGCAGCGTTAGTAGCCTTCCTGCAACGTTAGTAGCCTTCCTGCAACGTTAGTAGCCTTCCTGCAGCGTTAGTAGCCTTCCTGTAACGTTAGTAGCCTTCCTGCAGCGTTAGTAGCCTTCCTGCAGCGTTAGTAGCCTTCCTGTAACGTTAGTAGCCTTCCTGCAACGTTAGTAGCCTTCCTGTAACGTTAGTAGCCTTCCTGCAACGTTAGTAGCCTTCCTGCAACGTTAGTAGCCTTCCTGCAATGTTAGTAGCCTTCCTGCAGCGTTAGTAGCCTTCCTGCAGCGTTAATAGCCTTCCTGTAACATTAGTAGCCTTCCTGCAGCGTTAGTAGCCTTCCTGCAGCGTTAGTAGCCTTCCTGCAGCGTTAGTAGCCTTCCTGTAACGTTAGTAGCCTTCCTGCAGCGTTAGTAGCCTTCCTGCAGCGTTAGTAGCCTTCCTGCAGCGTTAGTAGCCTTCCTGTAACGTTAGTAGCCTTCCTGTAACGTTAGTAGCCTTCCTGCAACGTTAGTAGCCTTCCTGCAACGTTAGTAGCCTTCCTGCTACGTTATCAACCTGTAACGTTAGTAGCCTTCCTGCAACGTTAGTAGCCTTCTTGCAACGTTAACAACCTGCAACGTTAGTAGCCTTCCTGCAACATTAGTAACCTTCCTGCAACGTTAGTAGCCTTCCTGCAACGTTAGTAGCCTTCCTGCAGCGTTAGTAGCCTTCCTGCAACGTTAGTAGCCTTCCTGCAACGTTAGTAGCCTTCCTGCAGCGTTAGTAGCCTTCCTGCAGCGTTAGTAGCCTTCCTGCAACGTTAGTAGCCTTCCTGCAACGTTAGTAGCCTTCCTGTAACGTTAGTAGCCTTCCTGCAGCGTTAGTAGCCTTCCTGCAGCGTTAGTAGCCTTCCTGCAGCGTTAGTAGCCTTCCTGTAACGTTAGTAGCCTTCCTGCAACGTTAGTAGCCTTCCTGTAACGTTAGTAGCCTTCCTGCAACGTTAGTAGCCTTCCTGCAACGTTAGTAGCCTTCCTGCAATGTTAGTAGCCTTCCTGCAGCGTTAGTAGCCTTCCTGCAGCGTTAATAGCCTTCCTGTAACATTAGTAGCCTTCCTGCAGCGTTAGTAGCCTTCCTGCAGCGTTAGTAGCCTTCCTGCAGCGTTAGTAGCCTTCCTGTAACGTTAGTAGCCTTCCTGCAGCGTTAGTAGCCTTCCTGCAGCGTTAGTAGCCTTCCTGCAGCGTTAGTAGCCTTCCTGTAACGTTAGTAGCCTTCCTGTAACGTTAGTAGCCTTCCTGCAACGTTAGTAGCCTTCCTGCAACGTTAGTAGCCTTCCTGCTACGTTATCAACCTGTAACGTTAGTAGCCTTCCTGCAACGTTAGTAGCCTTCTTGCAACGTTAACAACCTGCAACGTTAGTAGCCTTCCTGCAACATTAGTAACCTTCCTGCAACGTTAGTAGCCTTCCTGCAACGTTAGTAGCCTTCCTGCAGCGTTAGTAGCCTTCCTGCAACGTTAGTAGCCTTCCTGCAACGTTAGTAGCCTTCCTGCAGCGTTAGTAGCCTTCCTGCAGCGTTAGTAGCCTTCCTGCAACGTTAGTAGCCTTCCTGCAACGTTAGTAGCCTTCCTGTAACGTTAGTAGCCTTCCTGCAGCGTTAGTAGCCTTCTTGTAACGTTAGTAGCCTTCCTGCACCGTTAGTATCCTTCCTGTAACGTTACTAGCCTTCCTGTAACGTTAGTAGCATTCCTGTAACGTTATCAACCTGTAACGTTAGTAGCCTTCCTGCAACGTTAGTAGCCTTCCTGCTACGTTATCAACCTGTAACGTTAGTAGCCTTCCTGCAACGTTAGTAGCCTTCCTGCTACGTTATCAACCTGTAACGTTAGTAGCCTTCCTGCAACGTTAGTAGCCTTCCTGCTACGTTATCAACCTGTAACGTTAGTAGCCTTCCTGTAACGTTAGTAGCATTCCTGCTACGTTATCAACCTGTAACGTTAGTAGCCTTCCTGCAACGTTAGTAGCCTTCCTGCTACGTTATCAACCTGTAACGTTAGTAGCCTTCCTGCAACGTTAGTAGCTTTCCTGCTACGTTATCAACCTGTAACGTTAGTAGCCTTTCTGCAACGTTAGTAGCCTTTCTGCAGCGTTAGTAGCCTTCCTGCAACGTTAGTAGCCTTCCTGCTACGTTATCAACCTGTAACGTTAGTAGCCTTCCTGCAACGTTAGTAGCCTTCCTGCTACGTTATCAACCTGTAACGTTAGTAGCCTTCCTGCAACGTTAGTAGCCTTCCTGCTACGTTATCAACCTGTAACGTTAGTAGCCTTCCTGCTACGTTATCAACCTGTAACGTTAGTAGCCTTCCTGCAACGTTAGTAGCCTTCCTGCTACGTTATCAACCTGTAACGTTAATAGCCTTCCTGCAACGTTAGTAGCCTTCCTGCAGCGTTGCTAACCATACTGCACCACAACAACGCTCCTGGTCTGCAAAACATCAATAATGTAATCGACAACATTTGTTTTACAGACCACGTGGGACCAGAACAATATTTGGAGCGATACTGATACTGTCTTATTAACTGATACAGCCTTATTAACTGATACTGTCTTATTAACTGATACTGTCTTATTAACTGATACTGATACTGCCTTATTAACTGATACTGTCTTATTAACTGATACTGTCTTATTAACTGATACTGTCTTATTAACTGATACTGTCTTATTAACTGATACTGATACTGCCTTATTAACTGATACTGTCTTATTAACTGACACTGATACTGCCTTATTAACTGATACTGTCTTATTAACTGATACTGTCTTATTAACTGATACTGTCTTATTAACTGATACTGTCTTTTTAACTGATACTGATACTGCCTTATTAAATGATACTGTCTTATTAACTGATACTGATACTGTCTTATTAACTGATACTGATACTGCCTTATTAACTGATACTGTCTTATTAACTGATACCGATACTGTCTTATTAACTGATACTGATACTGTCTTATTAACTGATACTGATACTGTCTTATTAACTGATACTGATACTGTCTTATTAACTGATACTGATACTGTCTTATTAACTGATACTGATACTGTCTTATTAACTGATACTGATACTGTCTTATTAACTGATACTGTCTTATTAACTGATACTGATACTGTCTTATTAACTGACACTGTCTTATTAACTGATACTGTCTTATTAACTGATACTGATACTGTCTTATTAACTGATACTGATTCTGTCTTATTAACTGATACTGATACTGTCTTATTAACTGATACTGATACTGTCTTATTAACTGATACTGTCTTATTAACTGATACTTTCTTATTAACTGATACTGATACTGCCTTATTAACTGATACTGTCTTATTAACTGATACTGTCTTATTAACTGATACTGATACTGCCTTATTAACTGATACTGTCTTATTAACTGATACTGATACTGTCTTATTAACTGATACTGATACTGTCTTATTAACTGATACTGATACTGCCTTATTAACTGATACTGTCTTATTAACTGATACTGATACTGTCTTATTAACTGATACTGTCTTATTAACTGATACTGATACTGTCTTATTAACTGATACTGATACTGTCTTATTAACTGATACTGATACTGTCTTAGTAACTGATACTGTCTTATTAACTGATACTGACTTATTAACTGATACTGTCTTATTAACTGATACTGTCTTATTAACTGATACTGATACTGCCTTATTAACTGATACTGTCTTATTAACTGATACTGTCTTATTAACTGATACTGTCTTATTAACTGATACTGTCTTATTAACTGATACTGATACTGTCTTATTAACTGATACTGTCTTATTAACTGATACTGATACTGTCTTATTAACTGATACTGATACTGTCTTATTAACTGATACTGATACTGTCTTATTAACTAATACTGATACTGCCTTATTAACTGATACTGTCCTATTAACTGATACTGATACTGTCTTATTAACTGATACTGTCTTATTAACTGATACTGTCTTATTAACTGATACTGATACTGTCTTATTAACTGATACTGTCTTATTAACTGATACTGTCTTATTAACTGATACTGATACTGTCTTATTAACTGATACTGTCTTATTAACTGATACTGATACTGTCTTATTAACTGATACTGATACTGTCTTATTAACTGATACTGTCTTATTAACTGATACTGATACTGTCTTATTAACTGATACTGTCTTATTAACTGATACTGATACTGTCTTATTAACTGATACTGATACTGTCTTATTAACTGATACTGATACTGTCTTATTAACTGATACTGATACTGTCTTATTAACTAATACTGATACTGCCTTATTAACTGATACTGTCTTATTAACTGATACTGATACTGTCTTATTAACTGATACTGATACTGTCTTATTAACTGATACTGATACTGTCTTATTAACTAATACTGTCTTATTAACTGATACTGATACTGTCTTATTAACTGATACTGTCTTATTAACTGATACTGTCTTATTAACTGATACTGATACTGTCTTATTAACTGATACTGTCTTATTAACTGATACTGATACTGTCTTATTAACTGATACTGATACTGTCTTATTAACTGATACTGATACTGTCTTATTAACTGATACTGATACTGTCTTATTAACTGATACTGATACTGTCTTATTAACTGATACTGTCTTATTAACTGATACTGATACTGTCTTATTAACTGATACTGATACTGTCTTATTAACATATACTGATATTGTCTTATTAACTGATACTGATACTGCCTTATTAACTGATACTGATACTGTCTTATTAACTGATTCTGATACTGTCTTATTAACTGATACTGTCTTATTAACTGATACTGCCTTATTATCTGATACTGATACTGCCTTATTATCTGATACTGATACTGCCTTATTATCTGATACTGATGCTGCCTTATTAACTGATACTGTCTTATTAACTGATACTGTCTTATTAACTGATACTGATACTGTCTTATTAACTGATACTGATACTGTCTTATTAACTGATACTGTCTTATTAACTGATACTGATACTGCCTTATTAACTGATATTGATACTGCCTTATTAACTGATACTGCCTTATTAACTGATACTGCCTTATTAACTGATACTGCCTTATTATCTGATACTGATACTGCCTTATTATCTGATACTGATACTGTCTTATTAACTGATACTGTCTTATTAACTGATACTGCCTTATTATCTGATACTGATACTGCCTTATTATCTGATACTGATACTGCCTTATTATCTGATACTGATACTGCCTTATTAACTGATACTGTCTTATTAACTGATACTGATACTGTCTTATTAACTGATACTGATACTGTCTTATTAACTGATACTGATACTGTCTTATTAACTGATATTGATACTGCCTTATTAACTGATACTGTCTTATTAACTGATACTGTCTTATTAACTGATACTGATACTGTCTTATTAACTGATATTGATACTGTCATATTAACTGATACTGATACTGTGTTATTAACTGATACTGATACTGCCTTATTAACTGATACTGATACAGCCTTATTAACTGATACTGTCTTATTAACCGATACTGATACTGTCTTAACCGAGGGTCGTAATTCTAACCTTATTTATAACCGTAATTATATCATAACAGCCTTATTACCCAACATAACAACCTTATATCTGCCCCAACTTATTAACAACCTTATATCTGCCCCAACTTATTAACAACCTTATAGCTGCCCCAACTTATTGCACCATAATCTATCAATTAACCCAATTTATTCTATCTTAATTTAACAATTAACCCAACTTAACGTATCATAGTCTATCAATTAATCCAACTTATCGTTTCCTAATCTATCAGTTAACTTATACTATGCTAGTCAATAATTTAGCCCAAATTAACCTACCCTAATCTATCAATTAACGCAACTTACTTTATCTTAATTTTCAAATTAACCTAACTTATCATATTTCAATCTATTAATTAATTCAAATTTTCCCTGTTCTAATCTAACAATAAACCCAATTTATGCTATCCTAATCAATCAATGAACCTAACGTATCCTATCATAATCCATAAATTTTCCAAACTTAACCTATCCTAAGCTATCAATTATCACAATTTAATCGATCAAAATCTACCAATTAGGCTAACTGATCTTATCCTAACCTATTCAATTAATCCACCTGATCCTATCCTTAACTTATCACTAATAATCCAAGGTAACCCAGGATAATAGGGAGTACATCTGTGAGTACATGGTGACCGAGGCCTGAGTACCAGGTCTATACGAGAGTGCCTGTTTAATGGGTTTATATTTGTTTAGAAGACTTAAAGAGAAGCGATAAAAGCTTGGATGGCGACGGTGATAAATATTATTGGAACCCTCTGGAGACTTGAGTTCGTTTATTATGCAAGCCGTACTGGCCCTGCGATTAGAGGGGGGGGGGGTGGACACCATACCCATGATGTGGGTGGTGGTGGACACCATACCCATGATGTGGGTGGTGGTGGACACCATACCCCATAATGTGGGTGGTGGTGGACACCATACCCCATAATGTGGGTGGTGGTGGACACCATACCCCATAATGTGGGTGGTAGTGGACACCATACCCCATAATGTGGGTGGTGGTGGACACCATACCCCATAATGTGGGTGGTGGTGGACACCATACCCCATAATGTGGGTGGTGGTGGACACCATACCCCATAATGTGGGTGGTAGTGGACACCATACCCCATAATGTTGGTGGTGGTGGACACCATACCCATGATGTGGGTGGTGGTGGACACCATACAGCATTATGTGGGTGGTGGTGGACACCATACCCCATAATGTGGGTGGTGGTGGACACCATACCCCATAATGTGGGTGGTAGTGGACACCATACCCCATAATGTGGGTGGTGGTGGACACCATACCCCATGATGTGGGTGGTGGTGGACACCATACCCCATAATGTGGGTGGTGGTGGACACCATACCCCATAATGTGGGTGGTGGTGGACACCATACCCCATAATGTGGGTGGTGGTGGACACCATACCCCATAATGTGGGTGGTGGTGGACACCATACAGCATTATGTGGGTGGTGGTGGACACCATACCCCATAATGTGGGTGGTGGTGGACACCATACCCCATAATGTGGGTGGTAGTGGACACCATACCCCATAATGTGGGTGGTGGTGGACACCATACCCCATGATGTGGGTGGTGGTGGACACCATACCCCATAATGTGGGTGGTGGTGGACACCATACCCCATAATGTGGGTGGTGGTGGACACCATACCCCATAATGTGGGTGGTGGTGGACACCATACCCCATAATGTGGGTGGTGGTGGACACCATACCCATAATGTGGATGGTTGTTAATTCCTCTCCTACGAGTGGTAATAGAAAGAGTTAGAGGTGCATAATGGGGCCCAGGAGCTAAACTCCAACATTCGTGTAGCTGAGTTGCATCATTGTTGACCTGGCCACAGACTAAGTTAACCATCAACAGCTAACTCACAGTATTGACTAGTTTACTTCAGAGCGTTAACTTAGTTCATTTAACCAAGTTAACTTGGTTAACTTACTTGTCCTAACATAAGTTTTAATTAATTTTTACGTTCTGTGAATTAACCCGGACAAAACTATCCATGTGACTCTCACCAGTCTGTGAGTGTCTGCGGTCAGTTACTCTCACCAGTCTGTGAGTGTTTGCGGGCAGTTACTCTCACCAGTCTGTGAGTGTCTGCGGGCAGTTACTCTCACCAGTCTGTGAGTGTCTGCGGGCAGTTACTCTCACCAGTCTGAGTGTCTGCGGTCAGTTACTCTCACCAGTCTGTGAGTGTCTGCGGGCAGTTACTCTCACCAGTGTGAGTGTCTGCGGTCAGTTACTCTCACCAGTCTATGAGTGTCTGCGGTCAGTTACTCTCACCAGTCTGTGAGTGTCTGCGGTCAGTTACTCTCACCAGTCTGTGAGTGTCTGCGGGCAGTTACTCTCACCAGTGTGAGTGTCTGCGGGCAGTTACTCTCACCAGTCTGTGAGTGTCTACGGGCAGTTACTCTCACCAGTGTGAGTGTCTGCGGGCAGTTACTTTCACCAGTCTGTGAGTGTCTGCGGGCAGTTACTCTCACCAGTCTGTGAGTGTCTGCGGGCAGTTACTCTCACCAGTCTGTGAGTGTCTGCGGGCAGTTACTCTCACCAGTCTGTGAGTGTCTGCGGGCAGTTACTCTCACCAGTCTGTGAGTGTCTGCGGGCAGTTACTCTCACCAGTCTGTGAGTGTCTGCGGGCAGTTACTCTCACCAGTGTGAGTGTCTGCGGTCAGTGACTCTCACCAGTCTGTGAGTGTCTGCGGGCAGTTACTCTCACCAGTCTGAGTGTCTGCTGGCAGTTACTCTCACGTCTGAGTGTCTGCGGGCAATTACTCTCACCAGTCTGTGAGTGTCTGCGGGCAGTTACTCTCACCAGTCTGTGTCTGCGGGCAATTACTCTCACCAGTCTGTGAGTGTCTGCGGGCAGTTACTCTCACCAGTCTGTGTCTGCGGGCAGTTACTCTCACCAGTTTGTGAGTGTCTGCGGGCAGTTACTCTCACCAGTGTGAGTGTCTGCGGTCAGTGACTCACCAGTCT